>NW_009615625.1:0-48895 GCF_000690535.1 Cariama cristata
ATATATAAATATATTTTAAGAAAATAATTGTTCCTGAGATTTATTTGACAGTCAAGATTTTCTAACACCGACAAGTCTGTAGCTTTTGGTTGAAAGTCTTTCTTATACATATATGAATATGATTGATTGAAAGAAACCAGTTCCAGACACCCACCATGGAGAAAATTCCCACTGGAAACCACAGCGAAGCCTCTCAAAACCTGTCCCTGGAAGCTGGAAACGTGTCTTGCAGTGAAACCGAGAGGGCTTCACAACCTGGGGGAATCTCATTTGCCTTAGAAATTTCCTGTTTGATTCCCCTAAATGCTTTCATCTATCCCGTCCAGGAACCACTAGTGCTGACATTAGCAACAGATGTCTCTTGTGGACTTCCCAGATCATTTTGCACTTGATCTCTTTATTTTTTAAAAGTGAGTTGGACCAAACGTGGAAGTATACAGAAATCTCCTCCAACTCACATTTTGAGAAAGAGTTCAGTTTTTATTTTGAACTCTTACTTTTCCCCAGTCGCTAGTACTGTTAGATTTCACCAACAGGAATCAGCCTGGCGTCCTATAGAGCTTCACAGCATCATCGATGGATTTTTCTATGTAAACAATGCAGAACTGGAGAGTTTGCATGAGACATCCGCTGGGAGTTTCTTCTTGGCTTGTTCTTGGGTTGTAAAGGTTATCGACTGTTGGAAAAAGGTCTGTCTGAATATGGCTTTCACAGTGTAGACGGTCAAAAAGAGGGTAGAAACCTATATACAAGATCACTTTTCCTATTTTAGGAAGTGTAAATTGAGTATCCCAGATCCCACCTACCTGTAAAAGCAGGACTTGCCTTGCCTCTGAAGCTCAAATCTGTAGATTTCCATCCTCAACCTTGGAAAGATCCCATTGATCTGCTCATCAAAGACTGAAGAGAATATCTCAATAGCTAATGTATACACTTTGCTATAAACCCACCCCTCCGGCCTGACTCCAGTTTCTCAGCCCCTCCGGGGCACACAGCACTTTCCATCCCTTCCAGGTGGGCTCCCTGCACTCTGCCGTTCATTTTGGGAGGGGTCCCATGGAGATGCAGCATCCCCGTGGTGCAGCCCTGGTGAGGCTCCCCAGGACCATGGCCAGGCGATCTCCTTCTACAGATGGAAACCTCCCCCTCCCCTCGTCAGCGCAGAGACTTGGGAAGAGCAAAGCTGTGAAAATGTGATGTTTGATGACTGCTGGAAAGAGAGCAGTAGGGAAACATGTGAAAATGTCAAATGCATCGTTTTCCTGAGTGAAATCTTTTGTTTCAGAAACACTGTACTATTATATTCTAACTTGGTCAATGATCCCTGTTTTGAAATAATGTTCATAGGAAGCTAGCCTTTTTTTTTTTTTTTTTCTAAAATGTCATAAAAGATAAATATCCTGAAAATAATTTATTGTCAATTAAAGGAAACATTTTGGTTTGAATCAAAATGAACATTGCAAATTTCTTTTAGAAAAAAAATCCCATTAAAATATTTCTGGCTTGGTTTGACTCCAGTTGATTTTTCCCTTTTCTTTTCCCTTGCTATCCTCCTCATTTTCAGATTCACCTAGTTCAGCCAGGGCCCCCAGATGAAAACTTCAAGGGGAACAATTTAGTCTTTTTTTTCTCCTTATACCTGTTCAGGGCTCCTGAATTCTGGATTCAGACCACTGAAAGCAAAAGCAAGTCTCAATGGAAAGTACTCCCATGTATCTTTAAGAAAATCCCTAGAGTAATGTTTTTGTCTTCCAAAAACATAACCAAATAAAACCAAAGAAGTTCTGACAGCCTTCTGCCTAGGTCAGCAGCATTAGAGGTTTTTTCCATTGAGGTCCTAAAAGGAATACCCATCTCCCTGGTCCCCTACTATCCTTGCTGCCTGGACGTGAGTTGTCTCCTGATTCCCCGCACCCCTCAGCATTTTGGAGCAAAAATATTTATTTTACCCTCAGTCAAAACCCAGATGATGATCCAGGTATAGTCAACTCCAGAGATCACCCTATAAGCAGTGAAGATAAGACCTGGAAAATTCTGGTTCCCTCCACAGTCTCCCAAGACCATTCTGGCAGGTCTTCTGCGCTCAAACTTTGTTACCCTGCTAGCTCATGCCGTGCCCCAGGGCATGCAAAACACATCCTTGGCATCATGCTGTAAAAAACGTCACTCCAGCAGGCTGCAACACAGCCTGTGCTTCATTTTTTTGCACTTTGAATTGAAACTCTCACACACACGCAAGCAAAAATGATAATTGCTGCCATGGGCAGCAAGTTCCTCTGAGAAGCCTGAGTCCTGTGGATGTCCTCATCCTGCTCGGATGGAGCTGATCCTCACACCTTTGTTCTGGGGCCTTTAGCAAGCTTAATGATGTCTTTTCCTGACCAAAGTGGAGCTCAACATCCCAAATCAGCCAGGAACTTCTGCTAAACACCCCCAGCTCTTGCCCCCTTGCTAACGCCGTGCAGGGATGCCTGGGGCTGTCTGGCACAAGTGCCATCTCTGACTTAGACACTTCAGTGCTACTTAAACAAAGGTGTCACCGAACAGGAGGGAAAGTGCTATAAGATTTCCAGACTATTTTTTCTCGATGCACATCCAGGCCAAACAAGAGGGTTATTGGCAGAACTGGAAGGACAGAGGCTGTTAATAGGGCTGAATTCAGCTGAATTCCCCTGGTAGGGAATGGACCCTTTGCATGACTGGGGTGGGTTGGGAGGAGGTACGATGCTGCAGGAGGAGCAAAGGGGGAATATCCCAGGGGATGTGAGCCAGCACGGAGGCAGGCTGGCAGGAGGGAGGGAAGCGGTGAAAATAGGGGATGGTGGACTGCAAGGGGAGAACATAAGAGCTGCCCAGCACTGCCAGGCATGGTGCTTGTTTTCCTGATAAATTCAACCTCAAGCAGAAAAGAAAGAAATGATGAAATGAAGAAAACTAGCGCCAGTTGTGCAGAGAGAGCCCTGAGCGGACAGCATTGTTTTACGGTCCAGACTGCAAGACTGATTGGATTTCCCAACAATATTTCTCAATGCCTAAGTGTGAGAGGCCCCTGGGAACAATAACTTTCCTGCAACTCAGAAGCTGAGTGATGAAGCCGTGGGTTAATAGCAATTAGTCTCCACACTGGCGGCTCCCTCTGCCACCTCCAGTTCTTTTTAATTTGTTGGCGGTCCCACAGCAGTGTAAATAACCCTTTGTTTTAAATCCATTGTAAATCTGCTGGTGAAATAACTGTGGCTTGAGTTACGCAGTGAGGATCCTTGATGAATACACGGGCAGGCTGGAGGGACTGGCGTACCTGCGTCCTCCTACAGAGATTCATGGCTGGCCGTTGAGGGAGGGATGCAGGTAATTACATGGACTTCTGTTTTCAGCCACCATCTAGATTTTACTATCGGAGAGGTCAAGTGAGGAACAGCCACAGACACTTAATCGAGGCACCAACTGAAAATGCAATTATCAAATGCATAATAGAAAAAAAAAATGAGTTCTCCAACCTAGGACTTAAGAATATCTTAAGTTTGCAGAAACTCTCTCTGCATGGTGAACTGGAGCAGGGAGAATCGGAGTGGCAAATTTAAGGGAGAGCTGAACTGCCATGTCAGCATTTCAGTGGCTGCCAGAGGATCCACCTGAGATCATGGACACAAACAGAGCACCCTTCATCCAAGGACTGCATAGGTTGATGATCCCTGCCTTTGCTGGGAAGCACAGACAGACAGATAACAGCAAGTTGGCAATATCAGAGCTTCCTCTCTAGATAAACATCAGTTTCATTGTTTTTTTTCTGTTTTTTTGTGATTGTTGAAGGATTTTGTTGGCGACACCTCACCCATGATCTCTGGCCTGTGAACCATGATATCGCTGAAGGAAATGAATTCATTTCAGATGAGGACTGAGAAGCAGAAAAGCTGAGACCTAGCTAGTTCTCCGCAGGCGTTGAAAAGGGGCTCACTTTTTGGAACAGGAAATCTTAAAATCGACACAGATGTTGAGCTCAGCACTAAAAAGGAGTCTAGGTTGGCTGACACCAATAAGGGTGAGCTACCACGAACTTGTGAATGCATTTGACACCAGATATCAAAGCATGACCCTGGCCCTGTCACTTCATGGTATCCTCAACTCTGACTTAGGTATCCAGGTTTTTTATGAGGGGGGCTGGATGTCCTTCTGAGTAACTTAATGGAAAAAGAGGGCATACCTGTAAGTGCCTGTCTACCTTCCCTAGCCAAACCTAAATACTGCTTAGGAGCCGAAGAAGCGTGCCCACCGACTTGAGGACCATGCACTGACAAACCTTCTTGGAATGAGTCATCTAGTTCCATTGGGAAACATGAAAGTGGGGAAACTTTCTTGTCTTTCCTTTCATGGAGATCTTGGTCCACAAAGAGAGCTGTTTCAAGAAACTAGAGAGATCCCTAGAATTTGCCCACCCCTAGAGGCCACTGATGAACACTGAATGAGGAAATTCTACTGAACCCCATAGTTTTCCTTCAAGGTTCTTCATGGAGTCTCAAGAGACCAGGCCACTCTCTGGGGCTCATCAAGCACCTATAGACCACCAGCATTAAGCTGCATGCACTGCAAAGTGGTTGGAATCATGCCTTTGCACCATGCAAAGTGAGTCATCCCCTCTTATGTGTGCTAAGGTATCACCTTGTAGCATGGAAAAGATGAGGCTCACTCATCTTTGTCAAGTTTTAAAGGAATTGGTATCAAAACCACTGAGTGTGGATGGGTGCCCAAGTTCTTTCTGGCTTTCTTGTTGCTGGAATGATGATGGACAGTTTGGTTTGTTTTATATGATTACTTTAATCCTGGAATGGAGGACCTTAAAAAGATTTCTGCCTACATACACAAGACAAACTTAATTCCTGGAAGACTGCGAAGTGTGGCTGGAATATAAAGATCTGCTTGCAGAGCTGTGCACTGGAGCGTACCCATCTCCTACCAGAGGTGACTTTCATAGCGCCAAAGACTTCCAGGACAGAAGACCAGAAATCATCATCAAGTGTTAGCCCCTGCAAAACATAAACTGTTTATTTGACATTGTCTCTTCTTTGCTCAGAAGAAGCAAAGTTTGTTTTCTTTTTTTGTTTGTTTTATAAAAAACCCCAACAAAATACATATTCAAGAACCTTTTGTTTTTTCTCATGTTCTCTTACTTTCTGCACAGACCTTCACTGTAGACTACATCTGTGAAACGAGTGCTGTGATTAATGAGAGTGATAACCAACAAAAAACATATTCAAGAACCTTTTGTTTTTTTCTCATGTTCTTTCTGCACAGACCTTCACTGTAGACTACATCTGTGAAACGAGTACTGTGATTAATGAGAGTGATAAAGGGCTTGCTTTCTCCCATCTTTCCTGAGGAAGAAGATGATTAATTGGCGCAAGATAGAGGGCCTCCTTGGATTTGATTCCTTTCCTGAGGAAGAAGATGATTAATTGTTGCAAGATAGAGGGCCTCCTTGGATTTGATTAATACACACATTTACTCAGCTGGTGTTGAGACCCACCTCAGGTGTTCAAACCACCTTTGTCACAACGACCATGCAATAAAATCCAACCAAGCCCCTAGGCTGTGTCACCATTTCTGCTATGTGAATTAGTCTGCTCTTGAGGGGTCCAGTCAGGAGTCTCAGAACACCAAATCCTCAAAGCCCTCACAGGCTATCAAGTAAAACAACTCTTATAGACCTGAGCTATTTCTTCAGATTTTGCATCCATTTGCTGTTGACTTCTGACGGACGATGCTTCAGGAGTCGGGTGGGTGAGCAGCTGAGGGGTTAGGAAAACAGCAGTATGGATCCTTTTACCCTCTGGTTTGAATCTGGCTGAGAAATCTGATCCTACGCTCAGCCACTGTTGCATAAATCTGCTCTGCATCCACTGGAAGTGGTAGCTGTTGTGAGAGGAACGGATAGCTGGTTTCAGCATCCTTCCTCAGGGCCCTCACTCCGTATTAAGTCCATAATCTTAAACCAGCCTTATTTGAGGTCCTCAAGGAAAGGGGCATTTGTGGGGAGAGAAATCCCAGATGCTTGTGTTTGTTACAGTGCTTAAATTTTTCCTTTTTGCTTTGGTTTTAAAATGGGTTTGTATTGCAGTATAATCCTGAAGTCCTTTCCATCCTATGAGATAATTAAATCCTGCCTAAGTGAAACATGCCTCATAGATCCCACCATGGTGAGGAGGAATGTGGAGAAACGAAATGATCCATCCAGGTGGGCTTCGTGCCTCAGGGACTGGAATTCCAGAAACAGGACATTGTAGTGTGGAGCAGAAACCATGATCTGGGCAGACATATATGAAGAAAGGACAGGACAGATTGGTGCCACCAGTCATGGTAGGATCTAACCTCCTGCTGAGAAATATTCTAGGCTGCTTGGGAAAACTTATTTATAACTTAGCCTGGACTCCAGTTGTCTTGCTGATTTACTGCAAGTCCAGCTTGGAAATCTGGAAAAGATGCTTCTGGAAATGACTTTTTCTGAGTCCTATGTTAGATTGAAACCCCAGCCTTGAGGAGGGCCAACACTGAAGGCATCATAATATTTTTGTTCTAAAACCAGAGCAGAGAAATTACACTTCTTGAGTCTAAATTCCTGCACAACACAGGCCAGAGAACGTCATCTGGTAATTTCTGTGGTTGAACCTTGTCCTTGGACAACTGTCCATTTTCAAAGCATAGGACTTTCTGAACACTTTTCCTTCTGGTCTGACATTTTGCTTGCTTTGTGGAGGGCCAAAAATGGCTAGTTTTGTGTTTGGGCATGCGACACATTGGAGGAAACTTGATTCCATTGACTTCTGCGGTTAGTTTATTTAAAAGAAATCTACTCACCCTCTTTTGAGTCATCGTTTTGACAAATATTTGACCTCTGAAGTTGTCATGGTTTAACCCCAGCCAACAGCTAAACACTACCCAGCCGTTCGCTCACTCCCCCTGCAATGGGATGAGGGAGGGAATCAGAGGGGTGAGAAAACTTATGGGTTAAGATAAAGGAAATTTAATAGGTAAAGCAAAAACCCACACATGAGCAAAGCAAAGTGAGGAATCCATTCCCAACTGCCCGTGGACAGGCAGGTGGTCAGCCATCTCTAGGACAGCAGGGCTCCATCATGTGTAACGGTGACTTGGGAAGACAAATGGCATCACTCCAAACATCCCCCCCTTCCTTCTTTTTCCCCCAGCTGTATACGCTGAGCATGACGTCATATGGTATGGGATATCACTTGGGACACAGCTGTGTCCCCTCCCCACTCCCTGTGCCCCCCCCCAGCCTCCCTGCCGGCTGGGGGGGGGGGAGGGCTGGGGTGGGATGAGGGGCAGGAGAGGCCTTGACTCTGTGCAAGCCCTGCTCAGCAATAACTAAAACATCCCTGGGTTATCAACACTGTTTTCAGCACAAACCCAAAACTTAGCCCCATACCAGCTACTGTGAAGAAAATTAATTCTATCCCAGCCAAAACTGGCACAGAATTACTTCATCATCTGGATTTGACCTGAGTAACTGATTTTTACAGTTAACTGGAAGTTCTAAATAAATAAGAAATTGGTTTTGGACCTACTGAGACAAAAAATATTTCAAAATATTTGGTAAGCCAAAATTGAAATTGCATTTTACTTCAGGTCTCATAGAAACCTGAATTTTTGAATTCAGATGAGTTTAAAATTTTAATTCAGAATGTGAAGAAAATTAAAGATCAAGTGGAATTTTGAGAAAAAAAAATAGAATAACTTACTACAAATTTTGACGTGAAAAGTTCTGACTGTTTCAAACTATTTTTTAATGTATCTCTTTGGGACAAGTTATTTGGTGACACTGAGACCACTCCAGTTGGCAAAACTGTAGGAAGACTTCAGGTTGCTTCTGACAACAGTTTCAGCCAACAACGCCTGTGCCTGACAGCTGCCACAGGGAAATGGCATTACAACGTGAATCTTTCCTTGAGCAAACTCAGGAATGTCACTTGGCTTTCATTATTTTATTTTTGTGCCAGCCATGAAATTTGCCTGTTTCTGTGTGTGTTAATGCAATCCCAAAGTGCAAGTCTAAAGGCTCTGGGCTTTACTCTCCCAGGCCTGTTTGGAAAGAGAGATTAAACATTTCCAGAGTTGCAGATCTTCCTGGCTGTATCTTCAGAAAGAGGAAAGTTTCACTTTCTCTTCCCATGGCCTGAGATTAGGCAAAGAAAAAAGACTTTACCCAATTTCCCAGAGTTCATTTCCGTTCACTTTTAGGACTGAAAGGAATATTGCCCAATTGTACAAATGAAGGCAGAAACTCCTCCAAGCTCAGTAGCCTGTAAAACTCCAGTCTGAAGGGTGATCATTTCCAAATCAATATTATAAAACACCAACCATTTCTTTTTTAAGGCGGATCAATTAAAGATCTCCATGTTACTCGTGAGTAAAAGGCAAAAGGCAAATGGCACTTTCTGGTGGAGCACCAGGCTGACCTTTCCTGGAAAGGCAACCCTAGGCAGTACTGCTGACATTTCCAAAGCACAAACCACCAAAAACTCTTCGAGAGAAGAAGAAATAACACTGATTGCTTCTGAAGATCCCCCGAATTACCTGAGGCTCTTCTCTGCGACAGAGGTCTTTGTCACCTGTTTGTATTACAATTATTTTGTCAGTTTTTTTCCTCCAGATCTGCAGAAAATAGAGAAACCTTGAAAAACAAAGGTTTGGGGAGCTGGGTGGAATTCTGCCTACTTCTCATCTCATTTCTGTTTACTCTTTAATTCTCTTATTTTCTGCTATTCTTTTAATATCAATGTCAAAGCCTGTAGTCCTTAGCCTTGAGCGTTTCATAGGCAAAAGTGCCATCCACTAGAATAAAGAAAACTTCCAAATGTGGCTCTCTTTAAATTTGTGGAACCTCATGAAAAATGCATGAACTTTTCCTCTCCCTGAAACCCAAATAATAAAAAGACCAAAAAAAAAATTCCCATACAACACCTAAACAAGACAGTTTTTTGACGTGAAGGGAAAACTTCTAAAAATACTTACATCTCGCTTAACCTGATATGATCCCAGTTCAGGAAAATACTTGAAAAAAGCGCTTAGTTTTAGGCAATGTTAATTTCTGCTCGCTGCCAAGGGTGTAATACAGTGTTTCCCGACAGAGCACCTGCAAGTGCAGAGCCCCTAATTGTCATGACAGGCATTTTTCACTGTTGTCTCTTAGATGCTGATGAGGAAAAGATGGTTAACTCCTTCCCAGGGCTTTTCTTCAGCAACATGTTGTCTTCTGAAGGTCCTCTCTGTCTCGTGGTATTACCCAACTTGACCAGGAATGGCTCAGCACAACAAGATTTTGCAGTAGATACTTGGTCTTACTCCCAACGGGGATATAAATGGCATCAGAAAGGACATGTGGGCTATGCCTAGAAAAACAAATGAAATTTTGATTTCAGGAACACTCACGAAGATACTGAAAGCTGGTAAGGTGCTTGTGATCACACCAACGCTTTTCCTTCTATAGATACACGGATAGGTGCAAACACATTTTCATGAAATTTGCTGTTGGTGAATGCCTCTGGGACCTCTCCTCTGTTTAATCAAATGAGAACTGTCCGGTAGATTCCCAGTTTAGCAGAGTGGCACACAGATTTATGTATCCACAAAGATATCCACTCCACCGACCCTTCTGCTCCCAGTCACAGCCTGAAACTTCTTTTGCCAGATTGAAGTTGCAGGACCAGATTTTCATCACTTTCTCTGTCTTTTTTGTGCCTGTCTGTGATCTGGACTACTCCCATCTGGAATTATAGGTAGATAAGGAATTTCTGAAAGGCATATTTTTAGGAAACTCTACTCCCAGTGAAATAACATTTTAATTGAAAAGCATCTGAAGAAGAGAGTGATGGCGAACTTGTCCCATTTTATTGAACAACTTCTTCCCACAGCTGGTCAGGACTTTTAGTCTCCCCTCTCCTGCTCCCCTCACTGGTCCCTTCAGTCTCCACCGGTTTCTTGATGCAACCACCAAGCAAGTTCAATTGTTCATAAGCTCTTTAACTAAAAATACATTTAAAAAGCAGGTAGAATATTTAACGTCCTGCAGTTGAACAATTGCTTTTTTTTTCTCTTAGTGTCATATCTTATTCCTCTTTCTTCCACGGACAGCAGTTTTGCAAGAAATTTCCTTTCCACTGTGGTCCAAATAGCCTGAAAGATGACAGCAGAACTGCCCTTTTTAGAGAGAAAGGGAAAATGCTGAAGCAGCAGAGTTCGCATTCGCTCTTGGAGTTCAGTCCAGCTTGCCTGAAAACAAAACAACAGAGGAGCACACAAAAAAGGAGAAAGAAAAAAAAAAAAAGCAGCTTCTGTCTCTGGTGCTGACTCTGCCCGCACCCTCCCTGTGCAGAGAAAGCGGACACAGCGAATATCCCTATGAGCTCTTCAAAAAAAAGCAAACGCTGTGTCTTTGCGTGTGTTGCTTTTAGCTGCCCTTTCTAACCATGGGCTCACAGCCATTCTGCAAAGGGTGCTGGCACAGCCCAGCAAGCGGTGCACTGCGGGAGCCAAAGGGGGAGAGAGCAGAAAAAAGAAGGTAGGATGGAGACAGCCACATTGGGTATGAGCACAAGGACCCACGTCTTATGCGTGGGACAGTTCTCAGGACTCTGGCTTTCAGAGATGGGTCCCCATTGATGGCTGATCTGCTGTCAGGACCATGTCACTGAAGGCCCATTTACGTCCTCTCTTATGCCAAGGTGACCAATTCAGAGCACAAGCCTTTAATCTGCAGCAACCAGGGATGAACACTTCTCTTGGTTTAGGCTTCACGATCTCCCTCAGCCTCTATCCTCTATAAAATGAGGATCATATCATCCTGAGGGCATCATCTGGAGGGCACCAAGAGCTCTCTCCCAGGCGCTGAACCACATTTGGGACCTCACCTAGGAAGAGGTGAAGGGTGCCGGGCTGCTCAGCATCAGTCTGTGTAGGCAGAGCGGAACTGGTACGAAACCGTAGGTCTGTCAACACATAACTCTTCCCAGGGCTGGGCCTTCCTGAGATGCCTTGGAAATGAAAGGAGGTGCATGTCGAAACACGGGGCTCAGCCCTAGAGCCATAGCTGTGCCAAACCAGAGCCAGACACCATCACGGAGACAGAGCAGCTCCCTGGTCAAACCCTGCTCTGTTTCTGCTGCCCCTCCTGACACTTTTCTGACTAGATCTGAGGTGTTGAACATGGCTCATGGGTATAAAGAGCTGCCAAGAGGAAGCACTATCGGCACGGTGCAAAGCATGACGTGTCTGGAGCCCTGCCCAATGCCAAGCGGCTGAGTTTAATGCTTGCAGCAGGAAGCTGGCATCCCCCAAAAAAGCATCCAACTTTGGACTCGGTAGGTCTGTGTTGGACTGGCTGACCCAACTCTGGTCACAGATGGATCATGCTGACTTCAACACGAGTGCCGGTTCTCAGTGCCTGAGCGATGAGTCCCTTGGGACATGCTTCAGGGTGGCACCATCTCATACCTAAGAACAGATAACAGGGAAGGGTACACAAGTCCTACAGAGGGTCAGTGGACCCAACACTAACCCACAGACCTCTGTCCCATACATGATCCATGCCCCTGGTGTCCTGCAGACCAGGATGCCAGCTGTGGTTTATGAGGTTTGCAGATCTCTTTCTGCATGTGAGACCCAACTTCTCGACAGCGGAGGGTCTCCTCTAACACCCATGGCTGCCGTCAGACCTGACCAGGTAAGCAGGGCAATCCCACGGCTTGCCACTGACATGCAATGTCTCGTGACGGGAGCTGTGCCATGCTCTGAAAGGGTTTGCAATTTCCCCTGATGAACTGTCACTCCGTTCCAATGCAATAAAGCAGCAACTGCGTATTTAGAAATGATTATTGAAAGCAGATTTATTAAGGATTAACGAGAGGAGTGTGGGAGTGATAAAAACACTTGCTAATCTTCGGGCTGGGCTGGTTTTGATATTCATCTAGAATTTGAAATAGCAGCACAGCAAAATCCCTATCGTATAAATCTGATGTAAGGTTTAATATGACAGTTATCATATGTTTAAATATCAACTGGTTATTAGAAACATATTCATTGGAAATTAACCATGTAATAGATTGTTATCTGTGACACTGCTTGCTTAAATAAATACACATGTTTTCACAACCAATTGACAGTCTATTTGAAATGATACCTTGTTTTATTATTACTATTTTTTGCAATGCTGCGGACTGTATTTGTTTGCTCCCCATTCCTGACATAACAGAGATGTTTTTCATTCCTAAGCCGTGTATGCTTAGCCAGCACGTAATCATAATAACAATAATAATAATAATGCATTTTATTTTTATGGCACCCACCAGCCACAGCCCTCCGGCTGTTTCATAAACAAGAATAGTAATACCCAGAGAGCACTAAAACATCCATCAGAAAAAAAGCCAAACAGAGTTCAAAATAAAATGCAACCCATGTAATTAAAGCAAAATAACAATGCATGCTTAGAATGACAAGTTTTCCAAGTATCTTTTGAAAGCAAAACAAGGCAAGAGCCCTGTTTTGCAGTGATCCAACCAAGAGGCAGTGGGAGATGGGGGAAACTCAGGCTGCACAAGAGAGAGTGTCTGCCAGTCTGGATGGGCTCCAGCATGGGTGCAGGACGAGCCGGCTCATCATGGCCATCCCTTTGGGTCTTACCTATGTTTTATTGACCAAAGCCAAGGCTCTGAGCTGTGAAATGCATTGGCTGGATTTGTTCAGGAAACCAGCAGAGCTTTAACTGGCATGTGATGATGCTTCTTCAGTCCCGAAACCTAACAGTGAGAGGGGTGGGATCAGTGTGGGCTCTCCAAAGGAAAGAGGAAGAACCCTGTTCTTGTGCCATCGCATGCTATACCTATCAACCACGAGGGACCAGTTGATCAGAGAATAATCCTTGATGGTCATCTCTCCTCCCTGCCCCACGTCCCCTCCTCAATCCTGTACCTCTCCCCACTCCCCTCTTCGCCCATAATGGGAAGAGAATGAAGAGATCATAAAACCCAGTGGTTTCACTTTGATCTGTGGGTAATTTCCTGGCAAAGGATCTGTGGGCAAGATTTACTCTTCTTGCCAGTTTGAAGAGGACGGAAAGCACAAGGCAGACCGGAGAACTTGCAGAGTCAGTGTCTGAGGAACCGGAGGCATCTGGGGATATTTGAATGAGTATCTGAGTGCTGACCTGCAGCAGGGACATGGCTATTGTTAATTCTAAAGACTATAATTATTATTAGTAGTAGTAGTATTATCCAGGTGTTATCCAGTGCTTGCTTTCTTCAGATTGTTTTTGGTGAACTCTGTCAGGAAATGCTTCTAAGAAGATGTGACTTTGTGGGTCTCTCTTCCAAGAGGCTGGCTTGGATCTTGGAAATTAGACCCAGAGGAGCTGAATGGATCTTTCTGGAGGCTGGGATAAGATGTCAAGATGTCATGACTCCCACCAGGCATCTGCTGTTGGCCCGGTGGTGGGAAGGAATGCGATTTGGAAACTGTACACCTCTGATTTACAGGACAGCAAAGGGAGCCTCAGAGGACACCATGAACATGCTCCTCACCCTGCTACCTCCCCGTGCCCACACACTGGGAGGGTTTGGGACTGCTCGTATTTTTCCCCAATTAGATGCAGAAACCTCTGGAACCCCTTGAATATGTGTTACACAGTCAAAAGGTAGCTTAAAGAGAGGTTTTGACCATCCTTGAGGAAAACTGTGTGGCTAAGTGTAAAAGTGTATATGTGTGGGGAATGAGAGGCCATTTACTGGAGGGAAACTCAGGCTTCATAAAAAAAGTAGTTTGTGCTTTCAGTGTCACTTCTGCTTTGGTAGAAAAGCTGAAATTGCCCAATGGGGTTTGCCAAATGGATTGTTGAATCTTCATCTGGATGCTTCTGTGGCGTTGAAATACTCTGGTTGTGGGTGACCTTCTTCCCAAAAAGGAGGTTACATTGCTCTAGTCGGAGAAGTTTAGTAGGTAAGAAACCAAGCTGGGACATAGGACTGCCAGGCTCTGCTTCATCACCAGGTTCTTGGATTGCATCTCAGTTTTGCAGTGCATGTGTGTGCCTAAACACCCTAGAAGAAGAGACACAATTAATTGTGGCCATGGTGAGGGATGTGACTGCTGAACAGCTGGTTAACATCTGTCCAGGTTGGTTCACCTACCCCGTGTGTCTGTGTTAGTCTTAATCACAAGGGTCTTCTGACAACAGTGCCAGAACTGCCACTGGCTTTTCCCTCCTTCCTCACCCAGAGGGTGGGATCAGCACTAATAAATATGATTCTTCCATCCTCTCACCTGAGCAGAAGCCTCGAGCAGCCAGCTCGGACTAAGACGCCTAAGAGAGTAGCACCTGAACTAACTTAGTGTCCCCTGTTAACATGTCCCCCCACTGCTCTTTTCCATTTTCAAGTCGTTACACAGTCCATTGCTTGGCAAAAGGCCTGATATGACATTTCAAAGCTCCTACTGTTGACTTTTTTCCATGGGGAAAATCCATTTTCTTGATTTGCTTCTAGGATCTCAGCCAGCTCTGGATCCATGCTGCTACTTCCCCTCTCACCCTGAGTCCTCAGGTCCTTTCCCTCCCACCTCTCCACCAACAGCCAACGATCTCAACTAAGGTTTCTAGGTGTGGAAAAGAGGCTTGTGTTTGTTAAGTGTGTGGCACGCACAAGGCTGGCCACACACAACTTTAAAGTGAAATTATTGTCTGACCTACAACAGTTCACACAAAAAAACCCCACCTCCATGACAAATTTCCGTGTGAAATGGTGTAAACCAATAGCTAGAAGTACGTCCTCTACTTAGCTCATCCTCAGACGTCTAGCTGAGAATTACTAGAAATAAAGGAGAATCATAGAATCAAAATCATTTGGGCTGGAAGGGATCTTTAAAGGTCCTTCACTCATCTATCCATCCATCCCACTATTCCTTCTTTCTCATTCCTCTGTCTCTTTATTCATCCATTTCTTTATTCCCCTTCAAAACCAAAGTATCTAAAAGACACTGCAGAGTTATCTCTTTCTTCACCAGTCCCAGAGATTCGATTCAGTTGCTTAATCATAGGCATAAAACATCATCAGATTTGCCCTGAGGTATCTGAGATATCCTCATGAATCTGAGCTTTTGAACACTTGACGTGTGGAAGACACATGTCCTTCTGGAGTGGCAACCAGAGGCCAAGCGGGATGTCCCAGAGCTCTCAAATGGCACTAGACATATATTTAGGGAACTGAATTGAGTTGCAGGTGTTCACTGATCAGCTCGTCATAAAGAGAGCTTAGCGCCTTGCTCTCAGCTGTCTCACGAGGTTAGATGACTAAAGGTGGAGCTGAATCTGCCTGGGATCTCTACAGTGGGTGAACTCTGGCTTGCATTTCAAAAATCAGCCTGTGATGTTCCTCTGGCTGTGCAGGGCAGCACAGTGACGATCAACATGTTGCATGGCAAGCTCAAGGAGGCTTAGCTTGGAGACAGCCTGGGCAGGAGCTTGTTCCAGACTTGTCCACAGGCACAAAAGACAAATGGAAAAGAAAGAGAGAAAGAGTTGCCAAGAAGCCCTGAAACAGTTGCAGTCTTGCCCTTTGAAAAGTGCAGATAATTAGCAGCTTAACATTGAATCCCAAGTTAATGGGCTTGGATTAGGCCGCCGTTCCCTGTCCTCCTCGCGTGTGTTACCTCCTTCTTGATCTGCCAGAGGGTGGTGGGACGAGAGAGCAATCAGCATCATGAATATACACCGTCAGGAAAAGGGTCTTAGAGTGACTGGGAGGGGGACCTAGCTGGGGTACAGCAGGACTCACCCCTGCTTGAACCAGAGAGCAGCCACGAGGTCTGGAGAAGCCGAGTAGCAAGGGAAGGGGAAAAGAGATAACGACTGGGAATGGACTTTAACCAGCGTGTGATACAGGAGTTTACAAATATTTGAAATGTGTGAAATGTAGAGCAGGAAGAGCAGCCCTGACAGCAGATGCTGCTGCTTGTGAACATCCTCACCTCTCACGGATCCTGCCCATCCGCCGTGCGGGGACGTAAGAGGTCAGGTCATGGTGGCTGGGCAGCTGGGAATAGCAGGTACCTGATAGCCCCTGTTGGACCTGCATTAGCAAACCACCTTCACTGCATGGACATTAGTGACTTTGGCTTGACACCACTCCTGTCAGTGCTGCTGAGGACTGGAAAATAAGGGATTTACGAAGGTCACTTTTGACCGAGGAACTGAGAATAAAGTTGCAGTAAACTGGCATTTTTAAACACATACAGTTGCATGTACGTTTGCCTGGGAATAAGTTCATAAAAACAAGGGAATTAAGAAAATCTCTTTCCCCAAAAAAACCTCAAAATTGTCAGTACCCTGGCACTATGTGGCTGCACTTCTTGTTAATTGAATGTCTAAAAATAGTCCTATAAACTATATTTAGTAGAAAAGTTTCCTAGGACATGGATGAGATATGTTATTTTGGATTTGAACATATTGTAAGGAAGTATTTAAAAATTTTACAGCCAGGTTTTTCCAGCATTAAAAACAAACAGGCATTTTGACTGGGAAAAGTGGGGACAATCTAAAATAGACTCACAGCAAAATATGGTGATATTAAAAGCACTGAGATCTTTTTGGCAAAAACACTTTGACAAGACTCAGAAGATTTCACAGGACATTTTGGTGATTTTCTTTCAGCTTTCACCCCTCTTCAAGAGTAGGTTCATTTAACAGATTTCACCATTTCACCTAGTCTAAACAGATTAGTCTGCAGGTCTCCTGAATCCAGACCTGCATCCTAAATTTAGCTCATTAATGACAAATGCTGTAGTCTCCAACCCGAAAATATTTGGTTTAGGGAAGATCATTGTGTTAAAACTGGACCAAAATCAAAGGAAGGAAAAGTGCAGGTTGCCTGTCAGGGCAATTGTCCTGACAATGCTATCTCCAAGGCAGTCCTCTTGCAGAAGAGAAGAGAGGTTCATTGATTATTCACAGCGGTTACGTAAACTATGAATCAGGGGATTGCATTAAGGATCAGACCCTCCAGCAGCTGGGTTGCATCCTTGAACACCATGATGCAGCCTGCCCTGGAGAATTACCATATGAAAGGATAGCAAGCTGGGACCAGCCACCGTACAAATGACTTCACCTTCTGCAGGGACCCCTCCTAGAGCACCTCCTTGGGTTTGGCTGCATTTCCAACAGGTCAGAGTCTCTGCCATGCATGCACCAAACTGCATCAGATGGTCCCAAGTGACAAGAAGAAAAGCAGTTCATACTGACCTGCGGAGCTAACCATTCATCTGGGAAGACCTCCTTTGTTAGCCCTTAGAATAACGTTACGTGCAGGATACAAGGGGAGGGATGGTGGTGGGAGGAGGAAGGAGACACTCTGGGCTGATGGGTGCAGACCACTTTGAAACGGAGTGAGCTGTGGTGACTTATTCAAGCTGGCGAGGTAGGCAGGGAGTTTTGGCCTGGGGGAGCCTGGGGCAGTGAGTAAGCTTAAATTTCTGAAGGGTGGAGCTCAGAATTCTTTTTTATATTATGCAAAATTTAAAATAGGAAAGAAACTGATTCATTCTCCCCGGCCCTGAGGAAGACATTCCTCAGGTTAACATTAGATGCGTCTATGGGAACATGGTGTAATAGAAGTCAGGAGGCACGTGAGGGACACGCACATGCATCCCCCCCAGAGAGGAAGGCTCTCCAGGAGACCTGAGGACCACAGGGAGATCCTAGCCAGGACCTCTCTGCCACCGACACAAAATCAAAAGATGCCTCTACCTTGAAGTGCTCGCAGCCAAATAGGTGGAAGACGATGGGGAAAGGAGCACCATTATCTCACAAAGGGGTGCACAGGGGAAAACGTAAGCAGCAGTTGGGTACCAGGTCAGTCTCCACGTAGGCTCTTTCCTCAAGCGCTGGTGTCATCTGCTCCCATGAGCCAAGAACTGCTGTTGACCCGTCGTTGTGTTTATCCCGCCTGCCCCACTTGAAGCAGAAGGAGATCCCTGAAAGGGGAAAGTGGAAAGTGTTATTGTAACCAGCCCCAGTTCACACCCTGCTTTGGAGGGAAAACACATTGTCTGTCTACCAGCCAAGTTTCCTCCCTTCCTGGGACTGGCTGCGTTGGCAACACAAACAGCAACGAGACAGAGACCGAGAGTTTAAACAATGACCGTGGCTGTGTGGCGGATGGAAGGACTTTATGGCTATTCATGAGGAGATACATTTTTTTTTCCCCTGAAATTTCTGCTTTCTTTCCCTTTTTTGGGGGGAAAAAGGGCATTTTTAAGAAGCTTAGTGCAGGCACAGCAGTTACCCCACTGTCCCAGCTTCTCTTCCACAGACAAGAGTACACCAAAACCCTTCTTCCAGCTGCCAAAGGGAGCAGGTTCATGTGGTAGCTGGCCCAACAGCAGGGCCATTCTCTCTTCTACCATCTGAAGTCTTATCCAGCATGGTGGGAGCAGGCAGGAGTGCTGGTCTCTTAGCATTGCACCACAGAGCGAAGACATGATCTTGTCTTGTCCATGGATCTGGTCCCCAGGAGAACAGAGCTTTGTTCCTGGCTCTGTTCTTGAATAAGTCATTTTGCCATCTTTTTAAAGGTCAGGACAGTCTCCCTGAGTACCACTGTGGTGATTAACAGCATGGAGTCTTGATCTCAGCCTCTTGCTTCTGTGGCAATACAAATAAGAGTAACGCCTTTGGTTTCCAAAACCCTCCCACCGTTAGCTCTGGCATTGTCATGCCAGTTGCCCGTCTACCAAAGGGGGAGTCACAGACAAGAGCTATTAGTCATAACATTTATGAGTCCTTAAAGTGATTATCAAGTTCCAAGTGGAGTCCATAAGCACCAGAGTCATCATTCATGGCAGCAAAGACACTGAAAAAATTTGGCATACACTCAACAAGTGCCTGGCCATTTGACAGTAGGAGTCATCCTCATAGAGATATTTTAGGCATGCAGTAATAAAAACCAAATGCTAAATCTTCCAGAAGTGGGACCAAACTACAGCTTCAAGTTTAGTATGGAGTCCTGTGCATGGTGACAATGGATTATTATTTCAGGGAGAGGGGAGGTAGGGAAGGAAAAAGGATGCTGGGGCTATACTTGACTGCCACTGGTCCCATATGGACGTCTGCTCTTCCCCTCTCTCTGCTTGCTCACCTGCAAAAGGAAGAGTTGGCTGTGGCTAATGAACCATTTGCCTTGTGAGTCTGCTCTAGGCAAGAGAGAACATCCCCCTGTTGGGGATTTTCCTGAACAAAGGGCAAATGTGGATCCTGTCTCTGCTATCATCACCGATTTTTATGCTGCGGTAGAAGTCAATAAGGGGACACCTTCAAAGTCTGTCATTGTGGAAGATTTGTAGCAGGTTGCTGCAGAGCTGACCCAGTAAACGACTGTCCCATGTGTGGAAGATCACAAGTGCAAAGAACTGCAGGGTTCAATCTAGAACAGCTCAGGAAAGGTGTGCAAGACCTTCATGGGGAATAGATCTGGAGCTGTGTGGGTGGTTGAAGACATGTCTTCTGCCCTGAACTGGTCGCAATGTGCAAAACATCAACATCCATCATAGGCAGCCACATTCCTTTTCCTGTTTGTTTTGCAAGAGCTTGCCATGCTTGCGCTGTGTGAAGGTTTCCCAGATATGTCCCAAAAGAGCAGCTCAATTTAAGAAAGAACAGCACCGTCAGTCTGCAGGAAGGAGCCCGGAGCCCATCAAGACTCTTCCTCCATGTGCTCCAGTACAGGGAGCTGCTTTGGACTCTGGACAGTCTGCCTCAGAGTCCTGTCCCTGTCTCTCACCCCTCCCTGTTCGAAATAACCCATTCTCACCTCCGCTGGGTTCCTGGTATCTGAAATATGCCTGGCCCCTGGTGCTCTTCTCCGCCTTCCCAGGGACAGCGAAGGATACAAAGGGCGTGATCTCAACGTTTCCCGTTGCGCTCAGACTGATAGCAGAGAGATTAGAGGTGGAAAGAACACCTATGAGGTCATCTCTGACATCCCGGGGGAGCAATCCGGGATTGTTTCTTTGCATTTTATTATCTGGTGCGCTGTCCAGCTCAGCAGTAACATGACTCAAACCACAATCCCTCCAGAGCTTCCCTAGGGGAGGCAAGTCGCAACCTTGTGTTTCTTACTGTCAGGAAACATTTCCTGATATTCAACCTAAATTTTCCTTTCCTTAAATTCATTCTATTTACACCTATTCTCAGACAGACCTTACCCTGGACAACCTCTCCTCCTCCTCAGACTTCAGACCCTTTTTGCACTTTGTCATTCTGAATGCATTTGTGAGTCCAGTGCACTTCTCATTACAGCCCTCTGAGGAAAGGCATGTTTCCTTAAGGTCCCTGTCCTCCAAGATAGCTGGGTACCCAAAAGCCAAAGGTATTTTGGGGTCCATAAATGACCGCCAATGGCCCTAAGTATCCCAGATTTGATGGAAAAGCTGTGTGCAAATTGTCTACGGACAAAACACCTGACTGAGAACAGTCCCTATAATTGGGATCCCACATTAGATGTTCGAGCCTGTCTCACTAACACAAATCGGTCTCTTCAGTTTTACTGAGGATGTGGCTTACTCGTCACTCTTGGGTGTCATGGTAAAAGTTGGAGGTCAGAGGCCCCTTTTCTGCCTCCATACAGTAACAGTGAAGAGGAAAAAGGACTCAAGGGCAGGCTGCCCATGTGTTCAACTGGTGACCAAATGAATGGCCCAACTCTGCTGGCCTGCTTTGTTGACTGAGCCCAGACATTAGTATTAGTTGTCCTGATGCTTTTTCCTAAATGCATGGCTCTGCAGATGTTGTCCTTCTAATGCTTGTGGTGTTCTGCCTTTGCTGCTTGTGGATAGCGAGTGGTACAAGGGACACATGAACTCGGTAGCTTTTGCTGAAATAAAGACTGGGAAGTGGAGTACAGAGGAAACAGAGCTGAGAACCCACCTCTAAAAGTTTTCAGATTTAGGACTGAGCTACCGAAACTGAGAGCCATTTGGAAACCTCTGGTCTCTGAAGGCTGGCAGACAGCGACAGCTTTAGCGATAAGCAAGTGGGGCAGGTGTTTCAGTAGGCAGCAAGAACAGGAATACTAGCAAATTATAGGGGATGCTTTTGGTTTTAAATGACAGCTGGTGCTAGGCTAAGAACTGTGTATGGCAGTGGCGAGGCAACATCTTCTTTCAATCTGCAGGAGCAAAAGATTCCCCACACCAGGAGAATCCCCAGATAGGATCCTTCAAAATGCTTCCATTAATGGGAGCAGAGTTAAGAGGCTGAAGTGATTCAGAGGTTGTTGGGCAGAGAACCTCTTTTTTTGTTTCTTGGTTGCCCAACATGTGGTACTGTGGGCGCTTGGTCTGTACTTGGGGCTCCCACATACAAGGGCAATAATAATCAATATTACTGAGAAAAGGAAGTATTGTCTTGGACTGACTTCAGAGGCAGAAATGATAATAAATCCCTTGTGGGAGCAAAGCCTGAGCAGCCCACAGCTATGGTGATTCAGAGATGTTATCCAGTAAAGTCTGTGTGTATGCAGGCAGACCTTCTTCATCAGCTCCCTGGAAATTGCTTCTAGGGAAACATAAAAGAGCAGTTATGTGTTTTTCCATGGCTGAGCAGTGGTTAGGATGCAAAGGTTGATGCTCCTCTGCATATCTTTATGTTTCCGGCAATTAACCACCCTTCCTTCACATCCCTGATTGCAAAGTCAGCATGCCGTAAAGGACCCTGGCTGGCACAGGCCAAGCGTTCCCTGGGCAAACAATGTCCAGCCAGGCTCTCCTGATTAGCTCTGATTACTCTGGGGATGCTCATGCAATGCCACATTAGGAACGGTTGCTGTGTTGTTGGGGAAATGCATGGGCAGCCATACTAACATGCTCGCAGGGTGGATGAGCTCACAGGGGAGGCTGCTCCGGGCACTCGTAATGCACTGTGTGCACTCAGTAGGAAAATAGACTTCGTCTGCCTTAACGGGCATGCATGGCAGCAGGGAATATAGGCTTGCAAGAGATCTTGAGAGGTCACCTAGAACGTGTCCCTGCTCCAAGCCAGGACCAGCTATGGCATCCCTAACAGGTTTTAACTTAATTTGTCGGTAAAGGTCTTCAGAAATATCTTCAAACACTCTTTTTGTAGCTCTGCTTTGCTGTTCTGTCCGTTAGGGAGCATTACTTGCCAGCTTATTTTACTCTTGCTGCAATTGAAACCCAGGTCTTCTTGCCTGATACTTGTGGATTTGGAAAAGGGGTGGTTCCTTTCCCCTCTATAACAGCATTTTATGAGACAGTTCCCAAGATATCACCTTCCCTGCCCGTGTTTTCTTAAGGTAAAAAACCCTGTTCTTTTGGTCTGCCTCCACAGACCACGATTTCTAGACCTTTGATTCTGCTTGCTTCCTTCTGACCAGTCCCCAGTTGGTCCATGGCTTTCTTACAGTGCAGTACCCAAACCTAGACACAGGTATCCTACCCAATGCAGCACAGAACATGACGGTAGCATTATCTTATGGAGTACCTGACTGTTTACAGACTGAGTGCGGGGTTTGCATGCTTTGACACTACAGCCTTGTTGACTCAAGTTCAGCTTATGACCCTCACTGTTTCCCTAGATTGCCTTCGGTAGTACTGCTGCCAAGCCAGACCTCCTCCTCTTTCTGTATGTGGAAAACTGATTATTCACATTCTTGTCCCTATCCAATTTCAACTTTTTTTTTTTTCTCCCAGATTCTTTCTCAAGTTTGTCAAACTCATTTTGAATTCTAATCCTGATCTCCCATGTACTTGCAGTCTAGCCTAGCTTGCCTTAGTAAGTATAGTCTGTATGTTAACGACCGTTGTCCTGGTCATTAATGAAAATATTGAATAGCCTCAGGCCTAGGACAGCCCCTTACAGAGTGCTGCTGGGCACATGTTTCTGGCAGGACCATGACCTGGTGCTAATTGCCTTCCAAGAACACTCTTTTAAATCATGCTACTTGAAACCCTCTATCTCACAGCTGCGTCATTTGGACCGTTATCTCCACTTTGTTTACAAGAATGTTACGTGCAACAGTGCAAAACACAGTGCTAAGGCAGAGGTGTGAGATTTCTTGTGTTCTGGGCCCATTAGTCTATCAACAAAAGAAATTAGATTGGACTGAGATAGCCTGCTCTTGACAGATCTGTCTTGGCTGGTAGTCACTGTCTTGTTGTCCTCTGTGTTCACAAACAGTGTGTTTCCTTGCCCTATCCAAGAATTTTTCCAGGACGTAAAGTTAAGTTGGTGGAGCCTTCACAACTGTTCATTGATATATGATGCGTAGCTAGACATCATCTTTGGCATTCCCAGCACGCAACCTGGGATGACAGAGAAAATGATGTAACTGCTGATGCAACTGCTGATGCAACTGCTAAGAAATTGGGGGAGGAAGCAGAAGAAAGTGTGTGTGTGTGGAGGGGAGCACGGAGAGAGAAACAAATGTATCTATTTTTTTTTTTTTAAAAAGTGGAGGTGAAAAGGGAGGGAGTAATTACTTCATAAATACTAAAATCAGTTTTCTTGAGCAGCTGAACAAACAGAAACTGGTTTTCTGAGGATTTGTGTCTCTTAGTTGACTAACTTTTTGACAGAGTTATTGTAAAACACTCTTATTTGTGCATAGATCTGTAACATTTCCTTCATCTCTCCGTTCTAGTCTTCCTCCTGTAGAGTCTTTAGCTACCATCATATGAGATGTCAAATACGACAGTAGAAATTACCTACTGACATCCATGGCAAATGAGTTTGCGATTGTATCAAAAAATTTGTCACTGTATGAACAAATGAGACAAATTTATGACTGTAGGAACTTCATTTTTGGCCATTTACTTCTGCAAAATTTGTAGGATATTAATTGTGTTTGGTATCTCTTCCTGTGGATAGAGTGACGTTTACATCCAGTGAAGATTTCTAACAAAACCCAGTGTAACCAGAAACTGTAATAGTCCAAGTCTTATTTTAATCAATTTCAATGGTAGGATCAGACCTCTCGTAACTTTCTTTGTGCTGTTCTGAACACTGGCTGAGGTCTATCAGACTTTCACAACAGCAGCTGGTTAGCAACTTTGCTGGAAAAGTTGGAGTCTGATTTATAAATGGAGCAAACTCACAGCTTCAGGATGATAAGAGTCCTTTGCTCCTGGGTGAGGGCTCCGCTGAGATGCTAGCAAGCACAGCACTTCACAGGACCAAGCCTTTGCTGATCTTGAGACTGATTTTTCCACCCCGTGGCCGCATTTCAAGGATACCGAGCAAGGTCAGGCATTCAAATGTGAAAATGATTATACTTCTGTGGGTGGTTTCTGTGCTGTGATTGCCACGCACACCCTGAATGCTCTGGGCTAACTTTTTCATTTAATCATGGCTTTCTTGGCTTTGAATGTTCCTGGTGTACTGGAGCTACAAAACCATTTTAATATCCTTAGATTTACGCAAAGAGTTTGGCTTTGCCCTGACTTTGAGGCAGCACAACAAGCAACTTGACTCTAAGTGAAAGTAATTAAGCAGGCATTTAAAAAAATGTGTGAGTGAGCTTTACATTGATCCTGTCCTCTGGGGTCCTCTGATGTAATATAAGCTGCGCAGGGATTTTTGGCTGCTGTTTGCATGCATTGCCTGTTTGCGTGCATTGCCTGTTTGCGTGCATTGCTAATGGCTGCAAAGTCTCAGATGGAAATGAAGCACTTGGGTCTAAGTCTTTTCATTCAAGTTTCCAAATGTCATCATCTCAGTATCTCTTAGTTGCCACAGCCTGAAGACAATTGTGTCATCAGATTGCCACAAATGCCTCCTGGTTCTCACCCTGCTTGCTCCAGAGCAGGCTTCTGGAGGTAAACTCTGACACTCAAAGATGCATGATGGCAATCTGCAGTTCACAGATCCTCCTAGACTTCACCTGGAATGTGGTTATAAATAAAAATGAGTCAAAACTGGGTTTTCTTGGTGTGGCCTTCAAGGTAGTGTTTCAAGGATGTTTTGATGTGAATTACAATAACAAGCCAGGCTTAACAAACCTGAGGAAACCTGGTGATTGGCTTTTAGAAAGTCCCCGGGGACTATTTTCCAGATAACATTCTTCTATATTCATGGAATTTATGCTCCCTTGTTTGCTACCATGAAAAAAATAAAATTCAAGAATTACTCATATTGTCCATCAAGTTTCCTGAATTTCTCTTAGAATTTCCAGGAAACTAGGCAACTCAAATGGCTGAGTAACATCACACGACTTTCCATGGCTCAGGGTATAAGGTCACTTGGTGTTTCATGGAAGCCATGTGACTTGTTTCCAACAACTCCTGGAAAGAGAAGGTCTCTGTCAACAAATAAACTTGTTGCCCTGGCCAACACTGGGATTTCTGTGCTTTTAAGGCTTGATCGGAAGCAAGGTACGTGAGGGACGAGGAGACTACTTACACATTCAATTATAGTGGCTCAGGGATTTTGAGTGAAAGACGTCAGTTCAATGCATGCTTAGCATCAGTGGGCTGGGGCAAGTAGAGATGCTTATATCCGTACAGACAAGCAAGAGCCTATGTCTACTCGGTGACCAACAGTGATCCTCAAATCACCTGCCTGCAAGTGCCCAAACTCTATAGGTCTCCTTTACTGAGACTAAAAAACAAAGCATCCTGAATTTTCCTTCTGAGGAATGCCTAAAGGTCCTTGGAGGTACCTCTATCTTGACCTGGCTGTATCCGCTGAGGATTATCTCCTTCCTATACCCTGCTGGTTAGGATACTCTCTTGCCTCTCACTAACTGCTTTATGAAATGAAAGTGAGAGCATGATCAGAAAATTTGGACACATCATTCAAAGCAGGAAAGCTACTGAAAGCGTCCTGGTTGCACGTGTGTTTCTCCTTAGAAATTACTTTGACACCATGACAAAATCTTACATTTTATTTTGTTTTCAAGTGGTGATATGGTACCAATTCTCATCCAGGACAGACCTTAATGCCCAGAAAGATGTTGGTTTTCAGGAGTACTGTGGCATTCTGTGGATGAGTCCAGAAGAGATTTCACCTCTTTAGATCTGCTCATGTGGGAAATTAGTTTGCAGAGAATGAGACTCCGAAGTGCTTTTGGGGAGCTGTTGGAAAGGGTATTAGAATAAGGCACTCAATAGTAAAAGCTGTTTGGTTCATGTGGCTAAATACTTTTAAAAACAGTGGCAGCTGCTGAGCTTTAGCTCGTGTCACTGCAACTATCAAAGGCAGTAAATGATCTTTCCTCATGAGATAACAGCAGTGCGTCAAGATGAAATTTTAAGGCCCTCCTCTATCCAGACTTTTGGGGAGTCTCAGTGGCCTTGCAAGAAGAATGGGAGAAGACTTTCTGATAATCCTGTGTAGATGGTTATATGTCTCCAAGAAGTAATACTTAACCTTGGCTTCCTGTGTCCTAACCAAGTGGCTCTTTTGTCAAGTGGGAGGTGTGGAAGGTGTGTAAGTGACCCTCCTCTGTTCTTCATACAAAAAGTGTAGGCATTTTTAGGAGAGAAAGAGAGCCTAGGGATCACAAGATGAGGGAGATTTCTCCTTTCTTTATAGCAGAGGGCACTTTAGGATGTGTCCCTGTCCTTGCCGTGTTTTTTAGGCTAATGCTGCACGGATCCTTTGTCACTAAGTTGGTTTTTGGGATCCTGTTTTGAAGCATTTAATTCTCCTTGCTGGCTGCACTGAGACTTTAAGAGACAAAACCCCAGTCCTGGAGTCCACTCTGAGGACCAGGTACCTGAAGTGCAATCAGTTGGTACTTTGAGCAATCTGGTCTGGTGGAAGGTGTCCCTGTCCATGGCAGGGGGGTTGGAACTGGATGGGCTTCGAGGTCCCTTCCAACACAAACCATTCTATGATTCGATGATAAAAACCTTGGAGTCAGGTAAGTCATAGATGATACACAAACAGAAATGGGCATGAGGAGAAACATTAGAGAACTGGTTCCCGTCATTGTATCGCTTTCCCTCAGCAACCGTTTTTGGGGGAGATTGTTGTAATTGGAGTTTACATCTGTTTCACGGCAGCTGTTCCTATGGAAGAGTTTGGCAAAAGTGGCACCTGGAGAAGCACTGCGAACTCAGTGGTAAAATTTGCATTTGCAATGACTGCTCTGTATCGATGGCCGATGTAAGAACTAGAGAAATCTTTGTGGAGAAAGGGTGTGCCAGGCTTTTAAATGAACCAGGTATCTTGGGAAGTTTATTAGTGTGTTGGCCCCTAAACTTCTCAGTGAACAAAATGAGATTAATAGTTGCATCCCATGCAAGGGTATTCTTGATCTTACTTAACATTTCATCATTTAGATCCCTTGCATAAGGCTAATCAGGGCTTTCATAAAAAAATGGCCACTTGGTATATTTGTGTATTTGTTTACAAGACAATCTAATAATTTCTTTTTCTTTTTCTTTTTTTTTTTTTGCATTACATCATTTTGGGGGGCAAAAAAAAGAAATAGCTCATGTGTAAAGTGGATTGTCCTTTATCCACTCAGCCTTCAATGTGAAGTGTGTCCTATCTGCCTGCAATCTCCAGATCCACACATGAAAACAGAACTGTCTTCAGTTACTAGGATTTATACCTTTTGCCTGGGTTAGGGGGTTACACGAGACTAATGCTGAGGGTCTTGAATGTGTCCTTGTTGATGACGTATGATTAAACTGGAAGAATGGATGGTAGCATCTGCTACCAAGACCCTTTCCAAATCCATGAACCTGACCACTGTTACAAGACCTCCCCTCCAGTATATTGTTGACTTCTTTGTCCAGTTCAACAAAACGTGACTCATAAGGGGAAAATCACTACTTCTCCCCAAGAGACTCCTTTGCAGGCTGACAGTTTGTCTCACCATTGAGAAACATTTCCTGATAATTCCACTGAAAGTTTCCTCTGCTTCTTTTCGGCTCATTCCTCCTAGATAACAATCTCACATTTATATATAGTGTCAGAGCATTAAAATCCCACCTGACCAGCAGGGTGAGTGCCTCTGAATAGTACTGAGATCCTGTAGAAAGACCCCCTCCCTTCCTGCTGTATTGGAGGAAAGTTTAAGACTCTGAGGACCTCAGCACCCCTTCTAAAAAGGAAGAAAATAAATCCTTTGAAAAACTGATGTACTTATGCCTTGCCTGCTGCTGGAGTGAAGCAGCTGTGCTTTGCTAACTCTATGCAGGAATCTAGACCGAGAAATAAAATAAAAGTATATCCCACAGCAATTATTGGTGAGAAGTGGGGTAAAATGTAACATTGATTCAAGGAAAAAAAAAAACATGTTGAAGAAGGCCATTTCCTGTAAATGGCAAGGCATTTCACAACATCGTCATTACTTTAGTTTTGGATTACATAAGGACTGTTTATTCTGGTGTAGCCTTTAGATTCTACTAACATCAAGAGGGTGAAGTCGGATGGAAGTTAACCTACCCCTGTTGCCAAATTATCAACCTTACGTAGAAGGCACACGCTGGAGTAAAAGAAAGGAGGTGTAAAGAGTGAAGGCTGCAGATTTGTGTGCTCTGCAGGGTGCATAAGATCCACACATGCTGCACCGGGGTGCTCTAAGGTGTATTGTGGGTCATTCCCAGCTCTGCAGGGGCCATGATCAAACCCACTTTTGTGTCCATCGTTGTTCAGAAGCTGCTTATCTAGGAGCAATTTCCTGGGATGTCCCATGGATGTCTTCACCCCACCTGGCTTCTGTTAGGGTCAGAACCAGGAACAGCACTATTCAACTTTTCCATGCTGTAGAAGGAGTGATGTTTTGGGACACTTGCTAGTCATGGCAACTCTCCTCCCATGCAGGACTGAGATTGTCCTGTGGGCATTCGGTATCTGTATATAAGCAGAGGCACAGGTAGAAACCCAGCCGTGGTGTCCTAGCCTGCCACTATGGAGAGGTGAAAGTGCCCATGGTGGGCATGTCTTAATGCTTCAAATTAGATCACTTGGTGTGAACGACTGCAGTCTCCACTTGCACTGCTCTCCCTTCTGCTCCCAGTCATCATGTGGACCAGGTAAATGCTTGCTTCCTTTTAAATATTATTCTTATAAGCCCATTCCTCTAAATCATCCATCTCCAATGGTTCTTCTTATTTGGTTTCCAACCAATTTCTCATCTTACTTCTGGTATTGATTATGGATGCATTTCTCTGATACCTTATGTTCCTTCAGTTGGAATGACTTTCATGTCTTTCATACCCCATGGACAGTGAAACAAGAATAAATACATGCTATAATCCTTGCACACTTCAAGACTCTCCCGTGCATTGCAAAATCAGCTGAGCAAGCTCAGGATCATAAAATCTGTTTTGTTGGAGATAGAAAGAGGGAGAGGATGGATTTGGTTTGGGTTTTTTTTGCATCCTGTCTAGCCCTTGGTTTCTAAAGAAAAGTAATTCAAAAAACTGTTCTACAGAACTTAAATGCACCCTGGATTAAGCTGAAGTGCAAACTTTCATTTTGGTTCAACAAAGCAAAACAAAACTGTCTGATTCAGAAATGTCAAAACATTATGTTTTTCTCTGAAGAATTTCAGAGCCAACGTATTTCCTCTCTTTTCCATTAAAAAGTTAAATATTTGCATATGGACCACATTTCTGTGTAATCTCACATATGGAGGGAACAAAAGTTTAAATTTCATCACAACAGAATTTCTTACAGGGAAGGAATTCCTGATTCTGTCCCTGGTTGAAACAAAACTTATTATTTCCTTAGCAATTAGCGATTTTTCTTTCAGACTAGGAAACCTGGCCCTAGAAAGGTGGAGTGACTTACCTGAGGTTCTCAAGACTGGACCCATTTTTTGGCAATATCAGGTAGCTTGGGGCTTTGGTACACAGGCAAAGCCTTTAGCAGCTAGCACAATTCAAATACATCAATAATAGCTAAAAGCAGAAGAATTCCAATTGCACTCATCTTTTCAAGCGTCTAGTCTAAAGTGATGCAGAGCTTCATTACCCAGCTTTCACTGCCTGTCGCTGCTAATTGTGCACGTAAAGACGTTTGGATTCCCAATCCAACAGCAAATGGCAACTCAACAGCACCAAAGAGTGTCATTAATGGATAGAGAGTAGGATAGGGCTTTCAAAATTAGATTCTTATGCACATTACCTTGAATATACATTCAGACAAGACTGACCAGTGTTTTCAATACCATGGGCTGGGGTTATCAGTTTGAAGTCACTTGCCTGGGTCATAGTAGTTCCCAGCAAATTAAGCTTCTATCCTGCCTCACAAGAAGGCCTACAAAGAATCTGGATATTTTCCTTTCAATGGGAACAGTAGTGGCTCATGGATCATAATAATTGACCACAAGCTGGCAAAATAGGAAGCACTCAGCAGCTGTCAGATTTAGTTTTTTTTAATTTCCTGCCAGCAGTGTCCATCTTTCCCTCTTCAGTTCAGTCCTGGAGCAAAGCCAGCGGAGAAGAAGGTGGCATGTTGGATAGAAGCATTGCCATTTGGTGCTCTCAGGACCAAGAAGGAAGAGTAGATAAACCTGAGCGGGCTACCAGAGACATGGGCATTCAAGATAACATAGCAGAGACGTGGGAGTTCACAACAACATAGCAGAAGCAGGAGTATAAAGTGACAGTGGCCAGTTTTGTTGTATGGCTTTCTAAATAAGTTTTGGCGGTGTTAGATTGTTCTCCTTGTGAGTTACTACATGTCTTCTTGTGTCTACATGTTTTGGGCTCCTATTCTCTAACCAGTGGCTGTTTTGGAACATTTTAGACTTGGATCTGGCTCTGTGCCCAGGATAGATAGAAACCATGACACCAGAACACAGCTGAGCCCCTGTGGAGTTGTCCTCCAAACACGAGCAAACCGTGACTTCATCTTGCATCTGTTGCCTTCTGTTTGACAGCGACTCAGGCAGCCACCTCCTGCAAATACAGGCCTTGCTCAAACCAGAAAAGACTGTAAATTTAATCCCTGAGTTCCTACTGAGGCTTGGAGGAACTTCATACTAGGGGTCATGGCCATTTGATCAGAAAAGAGTCCCCTCCTCCAGTTCGAAGTTTTATCTTCTCTCCTGGCATATACATATTATAGTATCAAATATTATAGTATAGAATTTTCAGAGCTACATCATCACCTGTCATCTAGAAATCAAAGAAAAACTTGTGTTGGAAGGCACCTCTGGAGTTGTCCAGTCTATTCTCCTGCACAGAGCTGAACTACCTTCAAAGGTAGAGCTGAAAATCTCAATCAATTTTGACCTACCATTTTTAAGTGCTCTACTTCCTTAGCAATGGTGAATTTAAAGGAGATATGTGTAAACTGGATTACGAGCTACTGCTGCGCTCCTCATGGCTGCTTTAGACTTAAAAACATAAGCTGTAAGTATTTTATCTCTTGCCTGGTGGAACAGTTCAGAAAATGCCATGCATTTCACTTTTCCCTTCTTCCTGAAATCTTATTCCATCACTCCCCTTAGCATAGTAATTCAAAACCACGCTTTTAATTAAAACAATGTAAATCAGTATTTTTTCCTTTTTTATTTTTTTTTTCCAAAATAAAATATCCAAACAAGCATTTTAGTCTAGGTCAAATACTGGAGCAATTGGCTTCAGATGTGAATTTCTTTCAGTAAAAAATCTGGGCAATTTAAAACAAAACAAACTTTTAATGAAACTTTTGAAAGTCCATAATTCATCACCAAAGCTTTCAAAGATATAATTTCAACTAGGTTAGGGGAAAAAAAAGTACAAGAAGACTGAAATATGCTACATTTAATTAAATTTTCTTTTGATATTTTACATTATATATGCAGCTATATCAGTTGGGATCCTTTAACCCACATATCATGAGGCATGACTGTTAAAGGTGCTGGCTTCAAAAAGCTTATTTCCTTCTGCTCGTCCATCTCCCTTCCTTATTCTGAGGCTATCTGTTGAAACAGAAATGACATTCTGTTGCCATCATCACCAAGTCCACATTGGTTCCTTTTCTAACACCCCAAAAGACCTAGGCTTGGCTTCATTTCATCTTGGTTCATCCCAAATAAAGCGGAGAGTCTAACGTAAGAAGCCTCACTGACTTAATTTCCTTTGCCACTTGGTGGTGGGAGATCTACAAAAGGCAGCTGAAACCTGTGTAAAGTCTGAATGGCCTTTTGAAGTCTTCTCTCTTTCTTCGTTGAGAAGAAATGGTGTGTCTGAAGTAAGATCTACACTAGGTATCTTGTTAAGTGTATCTGGACTTAAGACAAATGAATCTGGATGAAATCCACAAACTTTTCTTTAGATTAAATTACCTAGGCCATATCATTGCTAGTGTCATCTTGTCCTGTTCACTTGTTGCCAAGCTGATTGGGATTCAACTCATCTATTGATCCCTTTAGCCACATAGTTTAATTTGTCTGTGTGAACTGCTTACACCACATCCCAATGGTAGTTCTTAGGGTTCATTGATGAACCAGAGGAAATTAATCTCAAAATAGATCACACCACCTTCTCCATGTAAGCATGTTGTTTTATCCAAACATGGGAAATTGGGAGAGTGGACTATGGTGAGAATTGCATGTCTGCACATGATGCTGGAATTACTTTAACCGGCGTTTGATCTATGGGGTGATACGGCTGTGATTCCTCAAGATCAGTCTTGAAAGATATGGTGACGTTTCCTGACAATGAAACAAGGTCAGGAAATGGAAGAGATGAGTATATTTCTGGCTGTGTTCAGGATAGCAAGAAGAAAATGTAGTGATGATAAATGATACACAGCTTCAGCACGATTCCAGAGGGGCTGAATTGCCTGGGCTGCTTCCCAGACAATACCAATTTTGTGTATGTTGCATTTATGCACTTGGAGACCATTGCTGTAGTCTGGCACCTTGACAGTCTGTACTTCTGTCTCATGGAGTCAAGATGCAGATGAAATGCAGAGGCTACACTTGGCATCTTCTAAAAGGCTGCCTCTATGACCAAGTTTATACTGCATTTTGTACATGTCAGAAGTCACAATGATAAACCTGACAATTCTAGCATGGGGTCTGAATAAGACCAACTGCTATTTGTTCATTCTGATATGAAAGGATACCCCCCAATATCACAGTGATTATGCATGACTAAGCCACCATAAATCTAACTTTGACACAGTGGACCACGTCTTTAGCGCATCCAGCCAGTGCATTACAATTCTTGCATAGCATCCCGTGGCTTCAACTGGCCAACTCTAAGCATCTGTGAAATGCACTTCCAATACCTCTTCAGGACACAGCTGGATATTATAAGGTTTTCAGCTGTTTGTTGCTCCAGTCAATGCTCAGTGCTATTCATTGCTACTGTCCTTGGCCTGCCCGTTGTGTTTGCATGGTGCTGAGCTGCACTGTCAGATGGCTGTTCTCCTCACCAGTCTCCCTCCTGCATGCAGCTGGGACCCTTTACCAATGCATCTGGTTTGAGGCCAGGAGCCTGCTCAGTACAGAGATACAGACTCCTGGGCACACTGGTTCCCAAGTGAGAGTTTTATTTGAAAAGCTCACGGCACTTCTGTGTTATTAGAAGCATTTTCCTGGCGTGGTGCCCTTTATTCTTTATCCGCTAGTGCTACTGAGGAGACAAACTGTTGGTATAATATTAGCAACAAGTAACACCTAGTTTTTTTCATCACTGGGTCTCAAAACTGATTCCAGATGATTTCATGATTCCCAGTTTACAGTTTGGGAAACTGAGGCACAGAAAAGGGAGGGATTTATCAAATGTCCAACAGTCCTCCCTGTCCTTCTGTACACTGCCCTCCCTTCCCAGACGTATTCATCTCCCTGCTTCACAGCTGTAGCTCTCATCAGTATCTAGGTAGACCTCATTACTGTGGAAGGGGACTGAAGAGAGGCCCAGATATTAATCACTGTGTTCTTGTTAAACTGTACGATCTGCTTCTGCTCTGTAAATTTACTAAGACAAAGCCTGACCCACAGGGGCTTTCTCTTCCCTGCTTTCTAGATAACTGTAGTAGCTAAGAGATATGTACAGGCTTCTTGTTATGGCATTTAAGACAGATTTGGGGATCTTCTATGACAAATGGTTGAAAAGCAGCCACTAACAATTCAAGGGTCATTCTGCCAGGGCTCTAGCTCTCTCTCAAGTCAACAGAGAAGGGTTGGGTTGCATCAAGATCGCTTTTGGTAGGCTATGGACTGATGCCACCTTACTCAGTCCATGTCTGAGATGCTTATATTGGTACTTAGTTCTCCCAGACTCTCCTGATGGACGGAACAGGGGCTAGGCACCTCCAGAGAACAATTTTGGTATTAGAAGACAGAGAGCAGCCTGAGCTACCACAAAGCTATTTTGGAACATCATCCACCATTTTACAATTTTGTCAAAAGAAAGGCAGCCTAGATGTTTAGTTTCAGTCCAGCACAGGCCTGATTTAAGCCCAGTACGCTAACATTTTCTGTTTTGTCTGGGGAGAAATGGTAAGGGGCTACTCAAACCTTTAACACGCTGTAGAAGGAGTTTGGGGAGACTTTTTGTCCCTGTGTACAGACTCTGCTGTTGCCCTTCGTCAGGGCTGGGTTGCATCCTGGCTAGCAGGCTGTGGCAGAAGAAAGGCACAGGAGGCAGAGCTTGTTCTCCTGGGTCCTGGAAAGCAGCAAGCAGAGCACAGGAACATGCACGCTGTGTGTGGCCTCCAGCGTCCTATGCTCCAGGAAGATCATGGCACAAGGTCCAAGCACGGGGCTCAGCACCAGGAAATTTGGAGTTCGCGTTGACCGTGCTTTGGCCTTGGGCGAGCAGCTACAACGTGATTCCTTTCCATTTCCCCATCTGCAAAAAAGTATGAAAAATACTTACCCCATATGGAGGATTAAATGTTTAGGAGGGAATCCAAACTCCACTGAAGTCAATGGCAAGACTCCCAGCGTTTCACCAGGAAAAAATTTTAAAGTGCTAAGTGTTCTGTAGCTTTGTATATGAAAGGGAAATTCTGTTTTGGAGAGTTTCAGCTACTGCCCAAAATACGAGAGCCCTGGTCACATCAGTCTATCTCCTGCTATCTCGACGGCAATCTCTCTTCATCTTTCGTTTTAAAGTTTGATGTGGACTGAAACCAAAACCACAAATCAGAACATTCCTGAATGTTAGGACTGTTTGAACTTCAATCTGGATCTGCATTTGCAAATGTGCTTTATCTTTATAACACAGGCCAAGTAAAATCCTCCATCTGGGTACTTTTGAAGCAGGGAGGGTCTGCACGTAAATTTTGCAGTGTGAGTCCTAATCTAATCTCATCTCATCGATTCATTCTCCTGTTTGGCGGCTTATCTGTCTATCTGCCCAGAACATCAGTTTTAAATGTGTGATCTTTGGTCCTCCGCAAGGGGAGAGGCAGGAAAGGTCTGTGGACTATTACTAACTTTGAAAAATGCAGCTATGAGTGTGAAGTCTTGCTAGACAGAGGCCTGGATTTACTATATGTGGGTTGGTTCTTCCATTGGGAAATTTTTGGGGATCAGCAAATAACAATAAAAATATAGGTTAAAACCCACTTACCTAACACTTAAACATTTTGCTGGTATTTGGTAGTATTTTAACTAGTCACCATCACCAGCTTTCCCTAATTCCTATCTTGTTCGTGGGCATATAGTATCACCCAGTGGTAGAAACCAGCTCGGTCAAAAATACTGCTGATGTTATTGTGTAAAAGTCAAGTGGCAGATCCTGACTGAGAAGTGCTGAAACCTTCAGAGTCTCTCTTTTTTTTTAACTTTTTTTTTTTTAAGTGGGGACAGGAGAGAGGGCAACAAAAGAGCAATTTGCTTTTCTGCCTCCTTAGGCCGTTGTATTTCCAGCTATATCTGCTTCTGCCCCTCTCTTTCATCCGTACCCTTTTGCACTCTCTAAAGGACACTCACACGTTTGTGCATATTCCCGCATGCACAAACATAGAAGTTATATCGTGTAATACGTGGGGTAGGTCAAGCAGGAGGATATTTTGGTAGCCAGGGATGGATGACAAGTTCTAACAAGCCCATCCACATGTGTTAAGATTAGAGTGCAGACATCAGCCATGACTCAACAGGATATGCTGGTCCAAAGCCAGGGCTAGAACGCTGTTACTGGCCTTCTGAATCATTAGTGGAAAAAAAAAAAAAAAAAAGGGAAAAAAAAAAAGACATCCCTCCATCGCCAGCATTCTCCATCTGTTTTTAACTTGATGATGTCCTTTGGAAGGTAGGTGAACTATTTGGTTTGCTTTAACTACACAAACATCTTGGCAGACCAGCATCTGAACATGCATGGGGCTAGCGGCACTGCCCCGATGGGGAAGCCGGACTGGCTCCGTGATTTGGATGTTTGGCTGCACAAAAACTGCCGGGACAGGGGAAGGAGGCTGCTGCTGAGGTTGGTGACCCCATACTTGCTGGGACACAAGGTGACTGGGAAGCAGGCGAGGACAGACTGCTCGATACCAGCTAGGCTTAAAGGCGGTGCTGGTGGGAGAATCTGAGTTTTCTACCGTGGTGCTGTGGGAGCTGATGTACCTGGGAGGGTTCTGTCTGAAAGGAAAAAGATGTTTCCTTTCTAAGCTGGCAGCTTTTTCAAATTCATCTTGGGAATGCACGAGTCAAACCAGGGTCATTTCTTCTCCTGGGTCTTCACCAGTAATAACGCTTTTCCAACTTACCCTGTGCAGGCCAGTTCCCTACATTTTTTACCCTGGGTGACTTCATGCAATCCCCTAATCTTGCATGGTACCATATAGGGGGTCTCTCCAGCTCTTCCCTGCCCACATGTGTTTATTTCCTGTACGCAGCCTAATCATTTGTAGTGTAGAATAGTTTGTCACTGTGGATGTGCCTTTTGTTTGAAGCAGCAGAGATTTCTTGTAGGAAATTCGCCATTTGTTAGTGGTGGATGGAACATGCAGGAGTCTGAGCGTAAAGTTGTATTAATGTTTTTATGGCAAAATCCATCTAGATACAGTGAAAGCAAGCTTGGTAATGATGATGTTAGTCTGCCTGAAATACCAGTCCTTTGCAGGGACTGGGTTGCTAAGCTCATTTTGACACATAGCAGTTTCTTTAGGAGAGGCCACTGAACCAGGCAAATCTATGTGCTGCAATCATAGCCTGCAGTTCTAACTCTCCTGGCCCAGGCAGCAAATTCATAGCCAAGCAGTAAAAATCTAGATGTAAAAAGCAGATGATATCTAAAGAAGTCATGTGCAAGGACTATACTTGAGCAAGATTCATTGCCTGGATAAATGTCAAATGGAGAATAACTGTGCAGATCTCAATTCTGCAGAGAAGCTTTGAGGGAGCTATGATGGATTACAAACTGATCATGAAACAAGAAATTCTCGCTGTTGTAAAAAAAAAGATTAGTATTGCACTGAGTTGTACTAGCAGGAATATATCCTTTCAGTGGAATGAAACAGTTCTGCTCCAGTCAGTATTGCCTAATCCATTGCAAGAAAGATGTGGATGAACTGGAGAGTCCATTTGGAGCATGAGGAGGATGATTAGACAGATGATCTAGAAGTAAAGAACAAATAAAAGGATGAAGGAAGAACCTGATTACAAACTTGAAATATGTAAGAAAACACACAGAGAAAGGAAAAAAATTATGTGCAAAAGTTGACTGTAAATTCAGTTTAGCCATTAGGATCAGCTTCCTGAGGTTAAGGGTCACAAAGGACAGTAATAGATTATTGAAAGAAGGGTTGGCATCTCCATCAGTCCATCCTTTAAGAGGATGCTGGAGCCACCTCTATCAAAAATGGTAGAGAGCAAATGGGATCAGAGGACAGACTGGAAGATCTCGTAATATCCCTCCCCAACATCTGAGTTATATATATAAAAAGAATACTAGGAAAGGACTAAGCAGAGAAACAAATTACATAGGAAAGGAAAAGGAATTAGAAATAGGAGTCACAGCGTGAAATCAAGTAATGGAAAACAGGCAGAAGGAAAAGTGCCTTAAGTTAAAGAACTGTGGAACAGCTTGTGGAGGACAGCAGTGGAAGCCCTCAGACTTGAGTCATTCAGAAGAAAACCTGGGGGAATATATAGTAGGGAACAACTTTATGTTGGCCAAAGGTCAATAGACAAAATGATTTAATTAGTCTTTTCCAGATCTTCTTTTTATGACTCCATAGAATGCCTTGATGAGGACACTGGGATTTGGGCTTGCTAAAGGAAGCCAAGTCAAACACTACAAGCCACCACATGACAACAGCAGTCGGCATGAGAAATGGCCACCTCCCTTGTCAAAGGGTTTGCATTTCAAGTAATCCCCTAAAATTCTGCTTATTGCTGATGACTCCTGTAAAGAATTGGAAGAGCAGTCCCACTACTTCTCTGAAAATCCCTTGTAATACAGGAGAGACAGGACTTTTACTGTCTTGAATCACACCAACCAACCCATTAGTTTCACTGAGTACCACTTACTGTAACAGCTACTTCAGCCAAAGCAGCCGGAGTGTGATACTGGAAGACGAAGCATTGCTAGTAATAACTGTGCCTCTTTCTCAGAGGTTGGCTTCATTCACGAGTTGCAGCAGAGATGCTTCAGAAAATCAGCTCAGTATTTTGATGTTTCTTGTGTACCCACTTCATCTGAAGCCACGATGTGCAAGAATAATATGAGACAAACAGACATTAATATCTATGCTATTAGCAGGAGCATCCAACTCTGGTTATGTGAAAGAACGCCTGGCAGTCAGCAATTAATAATGAAGTCAGTTTTTTTCAGGTCCCAATGCAACATTTTTATGCAAATTTCTTCTCAGTTTTCAGATAAGGGTGTCAAGCTGACTGAATTTTTGTAGTTTCCCAGATTTTTATGGCTGAAGGGCGAAAGCCTCTTAGTCTTCATGTAAAGCCCTTACTGATAAAGCATCTGGACTTCCAGAAATACTCTATTACCTGCCCTTCTTTTTGCCAGGGATGATGGAGCTCTTGACACTTGGAAAATACAAAACTGTTTTAGAATTTCTGCGATGTGCATGGAATCCAAACATGTACAGAATCTGCTGGCAGACCCCAGGGCAAGTTTGACCCTAAGTCTAAGCTCATGCCAGAGAGGTGCCATTCAACTTTTTGGTCTTGGCAAAGTCAGAGGAAGCCAGACATAATGTTAACCATGCTGTGTCCTGGTGGGACACCGGCTGTGGAAAATAACATGCCTGGTTTACTACAGTAACTCCGTATGTTCTCCATTCTAAAGCAGGCTTTGATTATATGCATAACTGTGCGGTTTGGGAGAAATTACGTCTCAGGGCATGGAGAAATCTTAATTTTGGGGATGTGGGGGAAATGCACCAACATTAATCACCAATTCAGATCAACAGCCCTTGATAGCAGAGGTATGGTTCTTCTACATTTCTTCTGACTGATATGTGGTTTCCTCTTGCCTGTAGACCTCCGTGACTTTCTGGGCACGATAATGAGAAGTAGCACAGAGATTCTTGAGTACATCCAAAACACCAAAGTCAGAAAGACCAGTACACTGTTGTGCTGACCTACCTGCTGGGAGTCCCAAAGGAAAACGGCTGCTTGTCCTGCGTGTGGTGTGGTGGGAGGACAGCTATGTGGTTTCCAGCTGACACACATCTCAAGTACCAGGTAGCAGAGTGTAGCGGCAACAACCAATAAAGTAACGTAAGTGCCAATATAATACACTTCTACAGCATCTCCATCTATTTTAGTACTTCTTGCTGAGTGTAACTGGTCCCAGACGCCAAGATGTTGGATCCAGGCCTTCACATAGAACAAGGTTTGCATTTCCAGATAGGTAGAGATGCTCTTTTCCAGGCTTGGTGTGACTAAATAAAGATTAATCTGCTTTATTTATTTAGGAAAAATCCAAACTAGTATTGAACATGTTTTAACTAATATGCATGCTAACCACACCTCTGGTTTTGATTGATCTTCACTTCTCCTGAGTACTCCCATGTAGATGCAGATTTATACAGATATAACTGAAGTGGTTTCAGAGCACAGCTCTCTTTCAGGTTGACTAGTATGCCTGTGTCACTTGAAGCTGTGTTTGACCTGCCTCTTAAGAGACCACATTCATAAGAGTGAAGGGATTCAGACCACCTACTATCTGAGCCTAATTCTCCGTACAGCTAGTGGAGAGAGGTAAGGAATGAAAGCACCTCATTTATTACACATGTTTTGAGCAAGCAACATGACCTTTTCTCTCCACTGACTGAACAGGCAGGGAGCCAGACTCTGGCAAACCTGAGCAGGAGGTGCTCTGCACTGCTTATTCTGCTCTTGAGCTTGGACATGTTGGTAAGCATCTGAGCAAAGTTGGCAACTATAGTGTAACTCTCTACAGCAGAACAAAGCACCCTGTGCTCCGACTCCAGTCAGTGAACAAAAGTAGGCATTCCCAGCACGGGATCCTAAAATGTATCATCTGGTTTTGGTGAGATAAACCGTTTTTTTTAAGAGCTACTTATTTCTCCCTGTATACAGAAGTTGTAGGTGACTGTCTCTGATGGGACATCTGGACTGTAGAACTGTGAAGTTAGGTGAGCTGAGTCTCCCACACTTTAATCTAAATCCATTTTCAATGGATTCAAGACCAGAATAAGCAGTCTAAATACAGTTCTTGGGCATTTTCTTAAGGTCTACTTCAGACCTCTTCCTGCTGCAAAATTAATGCAAATACATGGTTTTGTCAGGCAAACAGAAAGGGAGAAATGTGGTGTATGTACATCTTGTCTTATACAGGGCAAAAGTCTTTGTTTCCTACATGAAAAATGTCTCCTTTCCTAGTGACTGTCCCACACTCTCCTACAACAGGGCAAAGAACCAAACAAACCCTGCTCTGTTTTCTTTCTCACTGTGGATTGAATTTTTAGGGCTTGCGAGAGGTGCCAGAAAGACAGCCCTGCAGATTGAATTACTCTGTGTATCCACAGACCAGGTAATGTGCCAGCAGCCAGAGCGTTAGCTTTCTTTTTTTACTTGCCTGCCAAAGGGGTTTGGTTTTGACCTGGAGAAACCAGCTGAGAGGGACAGAAGGTAGCTTATTCCACTTGATTCCTTGGCCTCTCTGTTGAGACTGGAAAGCAAGTTGCCAATGAAAGGTAGCTGTAGGTTTTCTCCAGACAAGGTCTGGCAACTCACATGGGGTGATTTAAGAGGTTACCACCTCACACTCTCAGCTGCCAGAGGTTACCGATAATTTAGCAGCGTTGGCAGAAGTGAAGCACCTTCTCAATGGCGGTTTGAGTTATGAGGCTGCTCTGTGAGCTCTACAGCTAAGGAGGCTGCATGGGTTTGACTCCACCGACCCTGCTACAGAGAGGTAGACCTTCTACAGAGATAGGGTGGGCAGCTGGTCTATTGAATCAGACAAGTGTGAGTTGCTGGAAGCGCCCTCAGATGCTGTTGCAGTGTTAGGAGAACAATACAGAGCAGAGGTTATCACCGTTCAAACTCTGTTTTCTTCAGGCAGCTTATGCATGTGTTCCTGCTTTCCCTGAACGGTTTTCCTCATGTTCCCTCATCACAAGCTCTCAAAGCAACCCAATCTGCTTATTCACTGGCAAAGAATACGATTAGTGACACTGTCACACTTGCCTGGAAAACAGCAACTCAAGCAAATGCCTTTGGCTCAATTCAGTCCTTGTCCCCCTTGAGATAGCCCCTTGGTCTGCAGCTTCCACTGGAGCTTCCATTGTTCCTACCAGTCCTGTGCGGGTACCTGGGGTATCCCACGGCTCCTTGGCTAGCACTGGATATGGTACAGGCAATTGTATCACACCCCTCATTATTGGCACACCCATATCTTGACATATCTTCCTTTGCATAAACAACCAGACAGTGATTCATTAATCAAGCCCTTTCTCGTCTAGGCTGGGACAAAAGGACAAAAGAAAGAGTACCAGTCACTTTCTAAACTATAGCCAGACATGGTTACCACCCAGATGGTTTCACTCCGAAAGTTTTGCAGGGATGGGCCCTGTTTTCTGACGTTGTGGGTTCAGAGGTGCTGAACACACCACTCTGGTGAGTGGTGGTTGGGGAGACAAAAACCACAGCCAGGGTGACTCCTAGAGAAGCTGCCCTCCGGTGACTTGCTGCTAACGGTACTGATTCACTAGTTTATGAAAGCAAAGGCTCTTCAGCTGTCAACAATCTTCTTCATGTGGTCTCCGCTTTTCCTACACAGTCCCTGACTGATAAAAAGGCATCTCTTCTTTGCTTTTTCGTTCTCCTCCCATTCCCCTCAACAGCATGGTCCAAGGACTGAGAGAATAAACCAGATCTCAGTGAATCAATGGTCTTATACTTCCCCTATTCCTTACTTTGTGTCTTCTTATTGTTCCTGTACCAAGACAGATGTCGTCTTCTTCTGCATTGGCAGGTGTGCTAAACCAGGGAAAAATACATAGAGTGATCCTGAAGAGTTCCAGTAGATACCCCTCATTCCCCAGGATTATTTTCTGCATCTGTGTTTGCTGCATGAGAAAGGATCTCTGGGTCTCTGACCTTTGAATAACTGTCTCTACAGATGTTGCAGCCAAGGAGGATATTCAAGGACACCATGACTCAAGCAGGTCCCAGAGTGCGTATGCATGAGTGTGTGCGCTTGTGTAGTTGTGTTGGGAGAACGAAGCAGGCACCACGTAGCTCCAGATGTTGGCTCAGAAAACTACTTTTGGTGTCAGCTCTTGGAGGAAAAGAGTGAAAAGGTACAGAGCAGTGGCTGAGTCAACCTGGGTGTGGACCTAGAAAGGAAATAAATGTGCCTCCAAGGCTGTTTGTTTTTATTGTGTTTGTACATGCATGCATGCCCTTGCTTGTACAAATGCATGGCAGTTCAACCCTTGAAATGGATGCAGTGTATCTTGGAAACTGCCTGTGGACATGGGCCTTTGGGCCAAAGCATATTGGTCAGGCTCATCAGTAACAACATTGCCTGGGCGTGTGGAGCTGGAAAAACTACAAACAATTCTTCCCTTTTGCTCCCACCTTCCAATTTGCTTTGGGTGTGACTGATTAGACCATGTTTCCTAAGATCAACAGTGCCCTGTGAGTAAGGTACGATTTGTAGCACATATAGTTGCATGCCAAGGTGCCACTTTGCACTCACCTAGACTTGCCAGCATGGATCTGTGTGACCAATATCTGTTCCCTTCCCCCAGTGTAATATAGCCTTCGGGCAGAAGGATTCTCATTGAGCTATGGTCACTAGTTCTCTCACTGATGAGTGGCTCTTCCTCTTCTACGTGATCTAAACCCAGATTCATCCAGATGAAGTTCCAGCCAGGACCCAGAGTCTGGTGTTCCTTTGGGCTAAGTGCCTCCAAAGGCTTCGAGTGAGCCAACAGGAAACTTTAGGCACAAGGACTGAGGTGTGATTTAGTCCAGTTGACTCTGGGCCCAGGACTGGAGTAAGGAAGAGGCCAAAAAACTTTACAAAGGCAACATGTAGTTTTACTTTGATTTACTATATTTACTCACGTAGTATACTTTGCAAAGGCAACATATAGTTTTGCTTTGATTTACTATATTTACTCACGTAGTAGCCACATTTCTTGCCCAGCCTCCTGCCTCTGAAATCACAGGCACAGGCATTGTACACATGTTCTGAGATAATGATCGTCTGGACCCTGCTGCCATTTTCTGTCCTTCTGTTTCCCAACACCTTTCACTTGCTCCACCCTTAAGCTAACTGCAAGGGCACCTACTCCTGGCATACCTTAGTCTTCCTTTCTTCATCATCCTTACCCACTCCTCAGTGCTACTACTGTGAAGTCAAGAAGACAACACAAGCAGACAACATAGGACTTGGTGTTGTAACTAGCAGCAATAATCATCCTTGATATAACTTCTCAATTGGCTCAGACACTGTAAATTTTTCGCATCTGAGAGCTGCTAAGGATCTATTAGAAGATAACACAAAAAATCCTAAAGTAACATCAAACAAGTTCTGTCCAGTCTAATGAGTTTAACCAGCTGTGTCTATGGAACTGTATTTCAATGACATAAACGTAGCCCAAGGCCTTCTACAAAAAGAAAGAGGAGTTAAGAGCTGAAAGTAGTAATCTATTCTTGTTCTTTAATTGTAGAGAGAGTCTAGGGACTGGTAGGGTATCAAAGACAGCCTAGGTTATTAAATTCAGATATTCCTCTGTATCTTGAGAACACCTCACATATGACCCTTAACAGTCAGTAACAAGAAATAAAATTCTTTGCCGTGTATTTGGCAGAGCAGGGTAACTGACCACGGTGGTCTAGTCCGCAGCCTGCAAACATCGCCCATTGTCAAAGTAAGGTGGCGGTTCAGAGATGTTTGAAAGGGTTAAATTAATCTTTTCAGCTTCTGTCTCTTCTTCTGCTTTTTCTTGTCTGGCAGTGGTGATGAGTTGGAAAGTAATTTTTCAGATGATTTGATTTCTGTAGTGCAGTGTTTACCTGTCTCTCAGCTTTTGGCGACACCACCTTTAACTCACTGAAGACCAATTGCTAAACAGAAATTACGCTGGTTATCTTGCAACAGCCAGCACTAGCACCCACATATTGCAAAGAGGTATGTGTCGGGGCATTTTCTCAGTAATTCTCTCCATGATGTTATGGGCGACCTCTTGGTGAGTAAGGATGCTTTTCTGCCTTCCACAAGGATATTGCTCTCCAGAGCTCTGGTAATGGGTTGTCCTCTTTTTAATGTATTTTGCTGAGCAAGCCCAATGTCTAGGCTCCTTCACTCCTGATTTCTGGCAGATTTCCCTTCAGTGCATTCAGAAGATATCTTTTCCTCTACTTAGCTCCTAGGATTCAGATCTTACAGTATGTCAGGATTTTTACTCAGAAACTCATCTATGTCTCTCTTAAATGGTGCTGAACATCTGAGATTCAGGAAACTCATGGCAGGTGCTGCAACAATTTGGAAGAAAGCTTGGGACAAAATCCTTGTTGTGAAGAGTCTAGTTCCTAGACCCAACACTAAGGAAACACTTATGCCCGAGTTCAGTCAAGATACTCCCAAGTAGAAACTGGTGTTGGGAAGTTTTGTTATGATGCTGAACCAAATCTAGCCTCTGAGACTGCCAGGAACACAGTTTTTCTGTTGTTTTTGCATGAGTCACAGTGGACTCCTTTCGCCGTCCATTCTTGCCTGCAAGGCTAGGAAGAGTCAGGATGTTGTTTTTGTCTCCACATCCTTCTGACTTGGTTAGTCTAAATGGGGCCCAGTCCCTGCGGTGAGAAAGGAGTTGGTTTACAGTACATTTTTGGATATGGTGGAGATATCATCTAGTTCCTCCCATTTGCCCTCAGCACAGGAGATACATGGACCTGTTGGAGAAGTCCAGAGGAGGGCAACGAAAATGATCCGAGGGCTGGAGCACCTCTCCTATGAAGACAGGCTGAGACAGTTGGGGTTGTTCAGCCTGGAGAAGAGAAGGCTTCGGGGTGACGTCATTGAGGTCTTTCAATACCTGAAGGGGGCCTATAGGAGAGATGGGGACAGACTTTTTAGCGGGGTCTGCTGTGACAGGACAAGGGGTAATGGTTTTAAACTAAAAGAGGGTAGATTTAGCCTAGACATAAGGAAAAAAATTTTTACAATGAGGCTGGTGAAGCACTGGCACAGGTTGCCCAGAGAGGTGGTGGAAGCCCCATCCCTGGAGGCATTCAAGGTCAGGCTGGATGGGGCTCTGAGTAACCTTATCTAGTTGGAGATGTCTCTGCTTACGGCAGGGGGGCTGGACTCGATGGCCTCTAAAGGTCCCTTTCAGCCCAAATGATCCTATGATTCTATGATTCTATGATAAAGGGAGCATCCTTTCCTGGCGAAGATGCAAAATTGAAAACCTATGGAAATAAATGGGAGCTAAGTGATGACATTTCTTTGGGTATCTGGCCTTTAGCCTCTCTATGACTTCTCAGCTCTATGAGGATAACGTTATGGGGCAATTGTTTTGCCTATTGACTTGTAAGCTCTCTGGAGCCCATCCCGTCTTTCCGTGTGTCAGGCTGAGGATCACACCTTGGTCCAGGTTTCTTAGGGTTGTGTGATAGCAATGAAGTTTTAGGCAATTCTCAGTTCCTGAATGTCCTCTTGGAAGAGCAGTTTGAATGTTAGAGTGCCAGCTGCCAGTTTAAAAATAGAGGTACAGGATGTATAGAAAACAGTTCATGACCCTGCTGAGAAGCTTCCAACACTGGGCAGGTTTACTGAAATTGCAGGGAACAGTCTGATTTTTTACTAGTTTTTATTGGCGTAAATGTAGCGAGTTATATTTTAAAAGAAAAAAAAAGGAGGGAGGGAAAAGAAGGAAAAAAGAGAGATGTGGACCTTACTGATGTGTTTTTGGTGGAATCTGTCAGTCACACGATTACATACTGGCCCCACATTGGCCCCGGGTGGCAAGGACAGGCTGTGCTGAGGCTGGCTGCCAACGTCTTCTGGTGGAAATGTGTACCGGAGGTGGGAATAGCCAAGTCCCCAGGCTCTCAAATGCCTGCCAGGCGGTGCGGTTCCCCATGTCCCTGTGCTTCCAGATTCCTCTGCAGCAGCGGTGAACACCACTGAGTGGTCATTCCAAGAAGGGCACACTTATCTGATCACCTCTGCTGTCAAACCCATTTTGGACTCTGCTCCTCCTAATCACTCGGCTGGGAAAACGTTGCCTCTTGGGTCCTAGATTGTGTCTGTCCTGGTCATCCACTCCTGTCTCCTCTCAGCTGCCAGTGACTAGCCGTGAGGAGTTGATGCAGTTGCCCCTACACAGGCATCCAGGGCCACCTGTGGTGCCCTGGGGTGCAAAGGCATGGAGCAGAGTACCTGGTACGTGCTTTAGGGGGAGGTGGATCACTCTTCAGGATCTGCTTATTAGATTTCCATTGACTATAAAGGGAGCTTAGATAGCTTACACAAGGGCAAACGTGTATCTTTCAACATCTGAGAGTGGGGGTGTCTGCAAGCTAAACCCTACTCCGATGTAGGAAAATACTCCTTTCCACTGGTGTCTCTGCTGACACTTTCCAATCGTTGCATTTGACTCCAAAACATTTCCCATTTCATAAGGCAGTAGAGACTCAGCTCTCCATTTCACTGATGGAGAAACAGAAGAACAACCTGTTTCTCTTGTGATCCTGTGACTTTCTGCAAAAATGGGAGACAGCTCCACCACTCCTCTCTACCTCTTCGATACAGTCTCCCTCAAAAGACAATTGAGAACCAAGGAAGATTCAATCGAGGAGAACTCAACCAGTTGTGTATTCCTGAAAGTGCAATTGTGAGCTAGCTCCTCTGTTCTGCACCAGAGATGGATGCATCCACTACGACCTGCCTTTGGCCCATGACTGTTTCTAATGCCAGGCCAGCGAGAAGTTCATAAGATATTTATCATTTTTTTTTCCATCCCTTTCAGCATTTGGTGGGATTTCCAGACCCATGTGGCTCTGACTATGGAAAATGTTGCAGTGAGGAGCTGAGTTGTTTAGACGAAATGTTCTGCATCTTCTTGAGTCACTTGCGATTTCCTTGAGCTCCCTGCATTATAGCCCTGATTGCCTATAACCTCTCAAGTGAAATGTTAAAAAAAAAAAAAAGAAAAGAGAAAGAAAAATTTGAAAGAAATGTTTCTCATCCTCAGCCAAAAAGAGAGAGAGAGAAATTCCCCTGGTGGGTGTCAGATTTTGGGTTGCAAAATGAACAACAAATGAGCATGTCCCTTCAGAGAGCATACCTTGCCCTTATCGTGACTTCTGCTTGGAAAATTTCTCCTGGACTGGCTGGCAAGGACACTCGGTGGCACTTCGCTGCCTGGGAGGTCAGCTCTCATTTCGTTCAGGGGAGGCAGGCATTGGGACAGACCCTCTGACTCAGCAGCACTAAGCATCCTCCTCCAGGGTTCTTACTGCCGAGAAGATATGACTAATAGCAACCTGCCCCACGAGGCTGGGAGCTTGGTTTCAAAGTGTCCGCCACCTTGGGGAGTAGAGACGTACCACTGTATTTCTGGTTTTGCTGATGGCTCACTGGCAGGCAATCGTGTCAACCCCACCTGTGCCTGAGCTTGCCAATAGTTAAACTGGAGACATAAACCCATATGGGTTCCCATTGTGCTGCAGACCTTGGTGTTTTGAGATTTGATGGTGGCAGCAGACAGAACTGGGAAGTTCCTTCTGTGTAAGCAGAAGGAAATTCCTTGCAGTGTCTTGAAATAGCACCTGTAATGTCCTTTTCATGCCACTTCCTGATGATAAATCCTGAGACTGTTCAACATGGCTCTGGGGACCAGATTGAGGGAAAAGGAGCGGGAAAAGGTGGCAACTCTTCCTTCTTTACTCCTGAACTCGGCTTTGCTCTGATGAGTCACTGGAGTGAGTCACGGTAAAGAGTTCAGCTGTAAAGACCATGGCATTTTCTCCCCATCCCTGGGACTTGTGCCATGAACTCCTCCAGGCTTCTTGGACTTGGTTGCAGTTTTACTGAGAGGAGGAAACGGTATCTCCAAATTCCACCCATTTTCAGAATAATGTGAGATGTCTGCTGGTAGTGAAGGGAACTCTGAGATAATAGTGTGCATCTCTATTGTCAAACTGGTTCCTTTCTCTTTTGCTCCAGTACCTTGTCCCTGCAGATCACCTACACCACGTATTTTGCTCTGTTATGGACTGACCTGTTAGGTTTCCTTTTTAAGGAAACCTGAGTGTGGAAAGGAAAACAGTTCATTCCAGGGTTAATAGATAGCACGTTAGATAGACCTGCTTGCAGCATGTGGATACAGGCTTGGGGCTCACTCCCTGAAGTGCAGAAGAGGTAGCACTGATGAAGAGCTGGAGCAACACAAGCAGGGTGGCCTTCCATATTAAAAATGCAAAAGAAGCCAACACAAAAAGAATATGTTCCACAAACCAGGGGGAAA
>NW_009615625.1:48926-98978 GCF_000690535.1 Cariama cristata
TAGGCAGAGGAGACAAAGATGCTGGGTATTACCAGGGTGACTATCACCAACCAGTGAGACCTTAGCACGACCAAACTGCGCATGCTTAAAGTGAAGGACTTCCCACAGTTCTAGGAGACCACCGGGCCTGTTTCAGCACAAGAAAAAAAACATCTGTGAAGTCCAGTGTGTGTAGGATAATGGTGGAGACCAGGTAGCAGTTTTCCAATAGAAGTAGCAGGGGAAGGATTGCAACCAGCTTGAGGTGGAGCATGATAACTTTTAAAACGAGTTGTCTGCATGAAGGGCATCTCTAGCCTGGTGTTCCTATTAGTGACATCGCGCAAAGTTGCTGGACTCCAAGGTTCAATTTTAGTTCATCGTGATTAAAGAAGATTAATTCAACCTGGAACAGGTGCAGAGAAGGGCAATGATGAGCATCAGAGGAGGGGAGTGCCCAGTTTAGGAGACTCAAAGATCTCAACTTGTTTAGCTCAGCAAAACATAGGCTTGGAGAAGATACCATCATGCTCTATAAATAGAATGGGAGCTAAACACCAGAGAGGGAGAAAAGCTATTTAAACTTAAAGACAGCATTGGCATTGGAACAGATGGGGATAAACTGGTCATGAATAAATTTAGGTTGGAAAGGGGGAGATGTTTTTTAACCACTGGAGCAATGAGATTCTGGACCAGTCTTCCAAGGGGAGCAAATAAATGAATTCCTGGAACTTGCTAAGTTTATGAGGTGGTGACTGCAACAGCAGAGAGTTGGCCTTGAAGATCCTAGACTTTAAAATTACCATCACTGGAATGAATGGCCCACCCAGACCTATAGGTTATTATCCTGGATTTTCTTACCAATATTCTTGTTCTGCTCCACTTTCTTTGCATTTTGAGGGATTTCTCACAATGCTAATAACAAACAGTGCACTGTTTACTTAGGAAAGAAACCTGAGTTGCTGGAAAGCATGGGGATATGGAAACGACTCCCCTCTTCCAGCAAAGGAGTGAAGACGGTTTTGCTTCTTCATGAAGTGGTCACTCCCAGTTGTGGTAACTGAGTGTAAATAACATGAGGATGCTTAGCCTTCCTGCAGTGAAAGGGACCTCAAATGTAGAGCATGCAGACAAAACTTACTGTGGATAGCTGATGTGCTGTAAATCAGAATTTGGTTCACCCCTAGACAATGAGACCACCTTGTCTGGGAGAAAGCCTGCTAAGCTGAATGGACAGAAGCCATGCTGTGCCCTGTTTCTTTAGGGACAGGCAGTGGTCCTTGGATTGCTTTATTAGCTAGCATAGCTGTAAATCTTTCCTTTGGAGGATAGTCCTGAATTTTGGGGAGGTCCTGCTTCACTGAAGAGCTCAGCTATTGGCTTCAACAGGCTTGAAGGTAGTCATGTCCTAGATTTTACTGGAGGCATTTCGTAGGACTGAATTATAAAATCAAAGTGACAGAAAATTAATTCAGTTAAAAAAAATATCACCGTTCATTCCGGGATTTTTGTGAAGTAAGTCTCTGTTCCCTTCTGGCGCAGATCACATTTCTTCCACAAATGGAGGAATGGAAGCATAAAGACTTCTTTCCTTCAAGATGCATGAGGACAACAGGACCAGGAATCCTGGCTACAGTCCAGTGGCTGACAGCAGAGCAATATTCCTGACTTTATTTCCTATGCCAAGTTGGTCAGTGAAACTACAGCCTAGCCAGCTGCGTGAGACTTGGAAAACAAGAATGAAAGCAAGGAAGGACTGGATTCCCAGGAAGAGCTGGGGTCCTGCAATTCATGGTCCTGAATTAGGCACCTAAATTTCTTGTACAGATGTTAAGAAGAATTTATCTCCTACCCACAGAGCTCTTAATACCTATTCACATACCTGTCTCCTGTCACTCAGGACAGTGTAAGTGCCCCGTCTCTCCCAGGCAATAGCAAAAATAAAATATGCTTCTAAGAATGGGTAGCTATGGGTTTGATCTTCTTCAGATAAAGAAAAATCTTGAATCCAAATCTTCTATTTCTTGGGCAAAATGAGGTGAAAATTATAATGCAAAGGGGATATGTTGATTCTTCTTTCATTACATAGAGAATGTAAGTTTACATTTTCTATTTAACTCCTGTTTTGCTCCAGAGCCCTGGTCCACTGATTGTCCATATCGTAAGCAACTTGATGATTTCCAGGAACCCTTGTGAAGGGAGCTAGTTATTTCACTGAGAAGAAATTCAGTAATTCCCTCATGGGTGTACACCAGATAGATGGTGTGGATGCATATTGCACTGAGTTGCCTTACTGCCCCAAGGCAATCCTCCAGCACTATCCATCTGGACTGCCCCAGCCTGCCTTTGACTTTTCCACTTGCTCTGTGTGCTTATAGCTTGTTCCAGGACATGCAACACCCACAATGTTACAGGAACACTATATGGTAGGGTGCAAGACAGCTTCATCACCACTTCGAGCATTTTGAACAGAGTTGTCCCTCTCCCTCCAGGAAAACCACGAGTTATGAGTCAAGGTCACTAGGTTCCAGCAAAGGCCCAGGCCAAGGTCTTTGAGGTGGAGATACTGTTGGTCCACCCTCGAGTGTGAGACCTGAGCACTGCGGTTATGGGCCAGTCTGTACCAGACAGTCCAGGGATGAGTCCTCTTCCTCTCCTGAAACCCACAAAGGCTCAGCTCAAATTTTGAGCTTCACTCCCAGAGCCAGTCACTGCTGAATTGCTAGGATCATCACTGAGTGCAGTGAGACCTCATTTCTCTTGGTGAATCTTGTCTCTGTCACTTAGAGTTGCTCAACAAGCCTTTAGCAAGCCTATGGCTTGAATCGAAGGTATCCATGGCCCAAACCACCACGAAAATGGCTGGACTTGATTTCCTCTTGCAACTAGCCACTCCTCAGATATTTCACAGCTGGGCTGGTGAATCTCACACTTGTCATGCAAGGTGAAACAAAGATAAGCCAACTTCAGTGAAAGAAAGGGGTCAGAGAGCCACAAAGAAGCTGTTTCTGAGGTGGTTCATGTCATCTAAAGAGAGTGCAGGGCACAGGGGCCAAGCTGTCAGGAGTTAGCCCTAGAGCCAGCAATGCCGGTGCACAAGATGCTCAGAAAACCAATATGGCCATGCTAATGCAGCTCAACCTTGGAAGCAGATGGGCCACGCACGGACCATGCTGCACTCTCGCAGCAAGCTTTGCTCTTCCTAGACCCAGGTTGTTGTTTTTGCTCAGGTCTGCACCACGTTTCTTGTCTGTTAGAAGTGAAGACTCAAACACACCTTGCACTGTGTGAGGGACCCCCATCCAAAGGGAGGGGGTCCCCAGGTTGTGCTCTGCAGAGGCTGTTCCTCGGCTGATGTGCTTGCACAGGTGGGGAATATTTCCCACTTCTTGCATGTCCTGTATTTTCTTTCCATGACATTGTACCTCTCTTTCCATGCCCTTAAACTGAGCTCCTTCACTGGTGTTTAAAACCCTCACATTCTTGTGGATAATTAGCATATCCCCATCTCTGCCATCTGATCCTCTCCTTAGGTCCGCTTAGGGCCTCTTCAATCAAGGGCCATCCTGGTAGTATTGTGATGTCTCAGGCTGGCCTCCTAAGAACCCAATCCCTCAGTAAACACAGAACAAATGAGGTAATTAGGAAAATGTAAACAGGACGAGAGAGGCCCTTTCCCCCTCATGAGAGCAGGACTTGGAGAAATTAGCAGGAGTTTAGATTTACATTGTGTAGAGACGCGGATACCAGCGGTCCCCATGTAAAGCTAAATTCCTCATCTAATTTCATTATGGAATAATTTCTTCTGTCAGGAATACAAGCCTGTCACCAAACTGCTCCTGGGATACATCAAGCTTCATCTGATGACAGCAACTGGGACGGCAGCACAGCCTCTCTTCAATCTACCTTGGATAAGCTTCATGATTTAAAACACATAGGAAAGGGAGATAGGCAGACCCTCAAAGCTTCAGTATACATCACACAATAACCTTCTGCTTCACTCTGTATTCTCAAAATATGCTACGTATCCACCACAAAGTTGCCTCCTTTTTCTTTACTCCATTTCAGGCACTAAGGTTAAGTTGATGCTAATAAATTAAATGTAGCTGGGACCGTTCCCTGGCCTGGATCCACTGTCACAGAATGATCACATCTGTGTGATTAAACTCTTTTACTTTCTAAGACAGGGTGGCTGCCTCCAGATTGCTTGATAGGCATGGCCCCTGGTCTGTGCTAGCTCGCAAAACGTGCCCAAGAACAGCCTGGGAACGAATGGTTGGCTTGGGCTGGAGTTGACCGGGGACTCCTCAGGCAATGCAAGAGACCCAATGACCCAGTTCTTGTGCCCTGGACTTGTTTAATAATTTACTATAACAGATGCAGCATACGGGGTACAGAAAAATGAAGCTTTGTCCTCCCAGTGAAGAAATAATTACATGAGAGGGAGTTCAGGGTAATTTGGTTTCATTTACTTCTTATACTTGAACCTTGGTCTTGAAAAAGTGATGCATGCTCGATCAGCGTGCTGCTCTGGAAATGTCCAGCCTGCAGACCGAACTTGTTCTTTTCAAGAATTTACTTTCAGCGACTAAAATGCGGAACAAATTATGTGCTGCCTGCCATAGCCTTTCTCTAAAGAGTGCCACACAACAAACTGGTGCAAAACAGTATTTCTTCATCATAAAAACAAAACACAACCTGTATGTGCTAGCCAAACTACCTTGCCCTGGTGAGCACGGGTAACATTGCCATCTAGTGACTCCTCCCATAACAGTTAATTAGCCATACTCTAGATTTACCCAAATTCAACAAGGCGTTTCAATGGGAGCTGCAAGTAGGGATTAGAGACAAAGAACGGTTGAGGCCAAGTTTTTCTAATATATCCTGATTGCCACAAGAATTAGCAGAGCATTTCTCCTTGAAGTCAACGAATTTCAAGCCCAGCCTTTCAGGAAATCAGACTGTCCACTTTGATGGCAGTATAAGAATGTGGGGATTTAATTTTAATTATGTTTTTCAGAAAATCTTGGCTGATTTTCATGCCCGGCTTAACTCTGTGGTTCCTGGTTCAGAAAGCTGGAGAGGTATGCAGGTTTTGAGAGCAGAACTGAATCCCAGACTCCAACACGTAGGGGAAATGGGATGCAGTCAGCAGACTTTCCACCTGCACTAAAAACCTCTTCTCTACTGATGATACTCCTCTTATAAGCATGGTTGCTCCTCATGGCAGGTCTACTTCTGAGGTCCTCTGGTTCTAAACAAGTGCATCTGTCCTCTGCCGTGATACTTTCTCTTCACTCGTCTTTCATTCTGCTAGTACTTTCTCAGGTCATTCTTTAACTTATTCCCTCTGTTCTGCAAAGCGTTCTTGGGGTGCACTTGAAGGGAACAGTGAATCTGTCTCCTCTGAAAACAAAGATCATGTAGGGCTGATAATTCTGTTGTCTTTGAAGCCCCTTCAAGATGGAAGTCTCCTATTTCTATTCTGCAAGCCAACTAACATCATGTCAGAAGATTTGGACCGCACGAGCATCCCTGGTGCATTAGGATGTTGCCAGAGAGGTTCACACAGCTGAGCTGCAAGACAGCTATACGCGTGCATTGGCAAGGATGACCGACAGATGCTGACATCTCTAAAGACTTACACTTTCAGTACGGTACAGATATAGTCAATATTATTCCTTTCCTATGGCTCCTTTGGAATCTTTTAAGCTCTTCTGCCTCCAAGCTTCCCCAGCAACAATGAACAACTCCTGCTTTTCAGCCAAAATGAGCTGTGAGTAGTTAATAGAAAGACACAAATTAACAGAAATAGCTTAAGCAGTATTCCGTGTACTTGCTGAGTGCCGCATTCCTGAAGTCACAGTATCTGACGGGTCACACATTGTTTCCATCCCTTCTCATTTTTTCCAGAACAGGTAGTTCACGTTCAGACTCTATTTGTGCTTGGTGCTCCATTACTGGTTGAAGCTGGCAACTCTCATCTTGGTTGCACCATGTGCCAAGAATGTAACTTAGACTTGGGTTATCTTTGGACAGTTCTTGAAATCTAATTATTATTAGTAAACAGGACAATCTGCTTGCATTCTGTTCTGTGTTTGGTCGCTGCCCTGAGAATAACCCTACGTGTAAATAGCAGCATTCATACAGGGACTTCAAATATGTTGGAAGAACAAGGATGCAGTCTCTAGTCCCCAGTCAAGGTGGTAGGAACCTGCCCTGCTCATTTATAGACATGTGTTTTTTGGGATGCTAATATTCCCCTCACTTGCCCTCAGTGCCTGCCTTAGTTGTTATTGCTATGATGCTCAGGACCAAGAAAAGGCTGAGCATCCCAAGCAATGTCTAAGAGACTGTGCTCGAACCGTGTACTCGAGATGGGTAACCTGATGTCATGGGCATCTCTCTTTCCTAATGGTACAGGGAGACAGCTGTGGTGAACTGAATGTTTTGAATTGGTCATCACCCGTTAGGGCGTATGTGCTATGACAAATAAGAGTGTCACAAATAGGTGCTCTTAGCAGCCGGGTCTGACTGTGACTCCAACTGACTCTCCTAAATGCCCTTTGGGTCATAATTTAGACAGCAACCACACTGTTCATACATTTATTTTCTGGTCACCATGTCATTTATACAGCTGATCATCACAGAACATGATTATTTGATTTTAAGACCAGAAAAAAAATCATTACCATCATGCTCAAATAGTGGACTCTGATGCGTACCATGAGCCAATTTTGCCTGGATTTTGTGGAAGTCCAAGCAAAGAAGAGGGACACTGCTCACAGGTTGCACTTTGCTAGATAGCCTGATTCATTAACTCCAGTGGGAAGAGCCTTGCTCTCCAGGGGCTGGGAATGAAGCTCCCTCCCTCCTGCCCCACTCCCAAGACCCCTGCTGCTACATCAACTCTGCAGGTAGAAGCCCACAGACCTGCATCTTTGTGCCATTCCCTCCCATCCCATCCCATCCACGCAGCAGAAGACGGAAAGTAGAAATTGGCAGAAACTTGCTGGAGCTAAGCTGACCTGCCCATCACCCTGGGAGAGCGGTCCCTCTCCTCCCTGTCACGTAAGCTGTGCCCCACACTGTGCAGGTGACTCATCTCATGGTGCTGCAAATGTTTAGAATGAATCTGAAATTGGGCTTTCTTTTCCCTATTTAAGAAAGGTGTTGGGGCTTATTTTTTTTAAATTTTCTTTTATTTCACTTTCTTCCTTTCTAGGTGTCAACATGTTTGGTTAAAAATGCCTCACAGAGGAGTGTTTAACATGGAGTGAGAATGTGGATGGGAGTACCAGGAAGAAAAATCTTAAGTTTCTGTGTACTGTCTGATTTCTGAGTGATGAGAGGAGGAAGCTCTACTTGCCACTATTTAAAGAAAGCCAGGCAGACAAACTGAAAGAAAGTTAATATCTGTCTAGCACAGCAGCGTAGGATCATAGGATAATTCAGATTGGAATGAATGTCAGGAATATGACTGCTTTTCCAGATAGGTGTGTATGGGGGTAGATAGTCAAAAGTGTGCATGAGGAAAAAGGAGAGAGAGAAGTTAATTGTGAGGGAAAGCATGGCCATGAGAACCTTGAAAATCCATGTGCTTTAGCTATGGGACTGCTAAAAGGGTTACCAATTGCCAGGCTGCCTTATGATACACTTCAATGTCTCGCAGCCGTCGCTACCTCTTGTCTAGTCCCATGTGATCATTGCAGAAACATCAGGCTTCAACAGCTTCCACCCAAAGCTTCCAACCATAGTGGTAGAGCTCTCAGTCTTTGTCTTCACATCCCATGGCTGAATAGGGCTCTCTGACCTGGGTGGTGAGACACGGACACAACATTCAGAGACTGTGTCCCACCTCTGCAAGAAAACAAGGCTTTTCTCACCATGGGGTGGCTAAGGTCCTAGAAGGTTGGGTTACCCCTGCCTAAAGTCCCTTTTGGAACTGGGGACAAGATGTCTCCCTGAGAAACTGGTGGCTCGGACTGGTAGGGAGAGAATAGACATAGGGACAGGGGAGAGGGATGCAGCCAAGTCATTAGGACTATGCAAAATAAATGGAAGCCAGGTTGTATGGGGCTGCTAAATGGGGTCTGGCTCCCCAGTGCTCATTTTCACTAAAGAAAAACAATTGAAATAATTTAAAAATATGTTCAGTCTTGCCAGAGACATTTCTCCCGCCCCTTCACAGCAGCACAACTGTTTGAATAATTAATTTGGCGTTCATTACAAAATCCAGCAGGGAAGGCGAGGGGAGGAAGGAAAAACTGGGTAGAATCTGGCATTTCCAAAATCAGGTGAGTTACCAAGGGAAACCAACCATCTCATGACAGCAGAGCAGATTCCCAGCGCCCGCCCCGTCCCTCCCTGTTACCCTAAATGCTGAACCATTTCTTTGTGTTGCTGTGTTGTGGAGGAAACCTGTGGTCGGGAAGGGAAAAGGGAAAAAAGGGGAATAATTTTCAAAGAGATTACCGGTTGTGCTTACAGGACTTAAAATCTCTCTCTTGAATGGACTGAAACTGGCTACTTGATAGATCTCAGAAAATATCTGTGCACAGGGACTCATAATCTTCTTGAAATACACCTAGAATGGGGTCCCACAGCAATCCACCCTGATCCAATGCTATCCAACACCTTTATCAACATCTTTTATTGATCCAAGAGAAGTGGAAAATTATTGCTGGCACAATCCGCAAATGTTGCAGTCTACAGTGAAGTGATGAAAATCATCAGAAACAGGTCAGTTACACCCAAGTGGTCTGGATCGCTTGCTTGGGCAGCTCATTTACGCAGCCTACGATTTTAATGCAGCCAAAGTCATGGCCAATAGCTGGGAAACAAAGAATGCAAGTCACACGAGATTGGAAACGGCGTCCTGGAAAGCAGCAGCCCTGACCAGCTTGGGATTGTGGTGTTGGAACGGTTCTGCAGCATTGTGGGTGAAGGCTAATGAAGCCCTTGGATGTGTAAGCATGGACCTGATGGATACAGCGCTCGTATTCTCTCTGGTATTTCTAAGACGACTGCTAAAATATTGGACCACAGTTGTGATGTCCACATTTGAGATGTTAAAAACCTAAACGGATTGATTTTTGTCCCAGGGTGAACTTGTGGGCTGCAATCTCTTCCTCTAAAATCGCTTCGAGCCAAACAGGGGAAGTTTGGTGTGAAGATTATTAGAGGAAATTCTTAGTTTTAACTGGGATTCCTGTAAAAGGGAGATGTTGTAACAGCAGGGGATTTTCACTCAGAGACGACTGGGCATGAGGTAATTTTCCCTCAATCAAGTAAAGGGTGACTAGGAGTTCATTCACCGTTAATTATGTAGGGAAGGGAAAGTTAAAACAGTTTGCGTAAGTATTTACCTATGGCTTGCACACCCCATGGAAGGAAAGTGAGAACAAACTAACAAAAGAATAAAAGTCAATCAATATTCTAGGCTATCACTTCAGTGGTGGAAAAAGACGTACTGGTTTAGGCTACAGGTCTCAGTTTTATCTGTTCCCTAGGGCTAAATGAAGGATTTCTAGGAAAGCAGACACTGGAACAAGGTCAAGTAGCTATGCCCAGCCTCAGAGAAATCATTGTCAGAATACATGGAATAGTCTTGGCACATGCTATATGTAAAAAGCTGTTAGAGAAGGTACCAGATCACTAATTCCCAAACTTTTTGGAAGAACTCTGCCAACCCTCAAATTTTCTTGCAAACCACTGCACACCCAATCAAGCTTAGGAAATGCAGACTTGGTAGCTCATATGTCTTTAGGCTTAATACGCTTCTATGGCCCAGATGCAGCCCACTCACCACAGGCACATGGACCACCAGCAGTTTCTAAACCGCAGCTGGAGTCCTCCTGGGCTCAGAGGATAAAACTGAGCCCGCTGAGGTCAACGGGAGTCTTTTTACTAACTTCAACAGGCTTTAGATCATGGCCTTCCCACGCTAGCTGAGAAGCACTACTGCTGACAAGGTTTCAACAGAGGATTGCAAACAACGTCATTCTTGTAGGTGGATGGGTCCCAAGCTGTTTGTTTGTTTTTTGGGTTATTTTTCCTCATATGAATACCTTCCCCTGCATTTTTCAGCATCTCTGGAAATCCACATGCTGAGCTGAGTGAGTATATTCAGGCATTCAAGGTAGCAGAGTTTGTCCTCAGCCTCTTTGTGGTAGGAGTGTTGGCTGATACTTGTACGGGGAAAGCGTCTCCAGGACCCCTGGAGCTTGCAGGGTGCAGTGTGTCAGCCAGCAGACCTGGTCGTCATTTGCTTCTCTTTCTTCATTGCAAGAAGGAGACATTTTATCATGTCTATCCACTGAAGAAAAGATTTGAGGAGGGGATTACAACCATCCTCCAATGGGATGGGCTGCCTCACTCTTCATCAAGGACCAACCTCTCTCAGCAACCGCCTTACAATTTAAAGTAAGTTAGATTCTTTACATCAAAATACCCATTTTTAGACTTATCTCCCATCTTTAAGGCTGTTTTTTTGCCTGACTAGATGGAAATGTTTGCAGCACAGAGGTGGCACTGAGTCCTCATACATGTTGCTGTTTCAATTTGAATGTAAATCTTACCCCTGCAGTTTTATGAGATTAATTTCCCTTAGGTAACCACAGCGTAGACACATACGTTCAGTCTAGTCGTCTCAAGCTTTCTTGACAAGGGTGTGAGGGTTTGAGTCATCTGACCAAACATGAATATCTGCTTTACGAGGAGATGAGTTATGCATTAGAGGATCCATTTTTCTCTGTGGATATTGAGGAATCTGAAAAAAACTCAGAAGTTAAATATCTGATTTGGTAAGAAAAACAGCATCGGTGCTGTCTCATCTTTGCATCTTGGTGTCCTGTGTTCTATAGGAAGATAAGGATCTTTACTTAACTGTGCCACCACTAGAGATTTTGACGAAAGAGCATTCTGGTAAGGTATAAGGATGTCACGTGTTTCTCAAAATTTTCAGCGCGTCATTTTGGAAGTATAGCTTCAATCGTCCATTGGGCTGTTCTTGCTGCAGATGACTTTATGCTGGTTCTGCTCTCACGGATAACCTGTAGGATTATATACACTGTAACTTCTGCACTCAGGTGCCAGGCTTTTCATGAAATTAATCTTAAACTTGAATCTGAATTTTGCACACTTTTTCAATGCCACGTTCCCCATTTCTTGTGCTAGGAATTTGAGATGAAATCTTCCCTGCTACCTTGACATGTAGTGGACCAATCTGTTCCTTATAGCCAGCTAAAGGAGTCATCATATCAGCGATATCTGGTGGAATCTTTTTTCTTGGAAGCTGCTGAGAGGAACGATCCATCAGCCGAATGATAGCAGCTGCCCCTACTGTTGCTCCGGTTGCTGTTGCTTTTACAAGTATGTTTGCATTCAGTTTATGTGTTCAAAATCCATGTTTGTTTTCTATTATGATAAGAAAAATACTTCTGAGCAATAAAAAAGATGAATAGCACATCTGAAGGAGATCTACTATTAAAAAAATCTGCCTTACAAATACTGCAGATTTCCACTAATGTGAACAATAGTCCTCAGGTCAGTATTTCCGAAGTCATTTTTTTCAGTCAGAATTTCCAGTCATAGGCAATAATGAAGGAAAGAATTTTATTTTCTTAGTCAGAATAAAAGCAAATTTCCAAATGCCAAAATGTCCTATGAATTAGAAATCCTGAAATTTGGCTGGTATGATTTCCTAACTCTGGTATCTGCAGTTGTGCCAGAACTACAGAATAAATATGATTTCTGCAGTCTGACTCACAGTAAATAAAGAAGCTAGTGTATGCAAGCCAAAAGTGATGGGGTCTGGCCTTTACTGATAAATTGGTAAGGAAGACTACCTGGAAGGAGTTTGATTTTTCGATTCTTTTTCCTAAAGGTTGCTTTACAGTACCTTCCCTTTATATCGTGTATTCACACCTTCTAATGAGGTATTAATGAGCTGTTGGTGGTTTCTTTAATTTAGGGCAAGACCATTAGGGGAACATGAAGTCTTTACTAGGTTCCAGATTCTTAATAAAAAGAAGTGATGCATTATTAGATAGGTCATGCCTGAAAGCTTCCAGCACAGAGCAGTTACTCTATCATCATCGAGGCTGCGTGTAGCTATGGACTGCTGTCCATGTTAAGTTTTCCTGCACTAACTTATATCTGTGGAGCAGCCTGGTTTATTTTCTGGCTACTCAGAGTAAAATGTGACTTTCTCAGTAGTTTTACTTGAGCTATTTTTTCTCACATGAGTACTGGTATAGGCTTGGGTAGAAAAAGGAGAACTGGATAACAGCAAAATAGATACGGATTTAAATTACTAGCAGTTAGAGTGCAGCTTTTTATCTCATCACCCAGATTTATTTCCGAGTTTCACTGGGATCCATGCCTAGCCTTGAGAACATCATTTCGTCCTCCCAGGCACCAGCTTCCCTCTGTGTGAAAAGGTGCTAGCATGACCTTCAGTCTCCTAAAATTTCTGCTTTGCTGTTTCTCTGAGCATTGACAACAATTTGGTAGCTCTATTAAATGGTTTAGCAGCAAGGGGGATCTTCTGGAAATGCAGAATGGGAAAAAGCCTGTCTTTGAACTGATTTTGAATTTGGATAGGACTTCAAATCTAGACGAACTTCGAGTTGGGAATGTGACTAGAGACCTCCAGAAATAGCAGAAATGCCTTCCAATCTTAATTCTTCGACGATTAGAACAAGCATGTCTATACATAGCCATGCAGTGCCGGTCACCAAAGTACCAAGCTCCATCCTGGAACCACACAGATTTCTAATATCCACCCTGCCAGCTCCTTATCTTGCCAGAAATTTTGTATATACAAATAAGTAACAACAGTAAAAAAGACTTCACAGAGATACAGTGGTGGGACTGCAAAAAAACATCTGCCTTCCAGTTTTCTGGTTTAACCCTTAGCATCTTTTGTACCCAGGCAGCTCCAGTCCTCTCTCACTCTGTCAGTCACTGTGGGGGCCCCTGGTCCCCCACAGTTTTGTTTTTCTGTTTTTAGTATTGCTGTGATCTTATCCATATCCGGCAAGTGTGAAAGCTTAATGCTGCTGAAAGCCATGGACTTCTGCCTCTTGAATAACTTACCTAGCCTGGACTCCTTGCCTATATTTTCTCCCCACCACCGCCACTCATGATGTGAGGGAAGGCTGTGGCACCACCCAAACCATCAAACCATTCTGATGCAAAATCTCTGTTGGAGGAACCAGGAAAAAAGATACCCCAGAAAAGCTTCTCACAGAGTTTTGCTGTAGTTTGGGGCGTCCTAGAAGGATCTATGGAACAGGTAGACATACAGAGGGGGATAAAGGCTTTTCTCATGTTTCTAGCTTGACGTTGACTTTGCACTGGCCTTTTTAACTCATTCTCTGAGAAAATAAATTGCATATATAATTGGGTTTTACAGTAGAGACCTTGGCAGTCTTGAGGTAGGCTCTCTCAAGCTTTCTCACCTACACTCTGAATGATATTAACCTCTTTAATCACTTTAAAGGGTCTGAATGGACTGAACTTCTGCTCAGAATGAGGTCACTTACATTCTTTTTTATTTTATATTTGTAGTGAGTCCTTAAGAAAATGACAGACCAATAGGATTTTTCACTCAGATTTACAACTTTGATGCCCTGGGCGCAGAAACTATGGGTATGCTTTGCGTTCCCATTTACCCGCTGCAAGGCAAACAGCAAGGTCACTAAGGTCTTGGCCTCTCTTACCTCTGTTTGCTCACAGAGAATCAGGCTTTAAATAACTGTGTAATGGAGATAATCATTCACTAGCAGTGGTTTACTCTGGGTTTGGACCGATAACTTTGGAAAGAGCATTGACCCTGATCAGCCTAGAAGAAAGTCTACCAGCATATGTGGCAGACCAAGCCTTGTGAGCTTATACGTTAAGCACTGTGATGAGACACTTCACATCCCTGCCTCTACAAAACTGAGTGGCACAGCTGGCCTTTTGCAAATGTTGTAAAGTTGTTCTTTTTCCTACTTCTCTGTGTCAGTCATGGAGCCAGGAAGCTGTGACAGCCAAAGATGATCCAATCCCAGATGAACTGCAGCCATTTAAACATGACCTTGTGTTTGCTTTGTTGATAAGCGATTTATAGTATTAGTGGATGGGAACAAAGGATAGAGGCAAAATGGGGCTAAGGTACAGAAAATGAATATAAAGCACAAAAAAGGGGAAAAAACAGTACCGAGGAGCCACAGAGAAAGGTGTGGTATCCAATACCTATAAAAATGTGGTTTTCCAGTGTAGGCAGCTAAATATAAAAACCCTACAGAGAACTATAAATTCCTAATAAATATGATTGAACTACTGGAGAAAATCAGGCAGGCTAGGCTCAAGAAAACAGAAGCAAAGCTAAGAGCGAGCTGAGGCCAGGGACAAGTCTATTTATGATGTGTATTTTATGGTACTCCGGAACTGGAGGATTTGTGACCTGGGTCAGGATCTGGTGAGCGCAGTTTGAGGGCATGCACCCCGGGGAGCCATGAAAATCGAAGGTTGTTCTGCGGCACTCAGAGGGAACGGTGTCGACGGCACATCTCCCAGAGGATAGCCAAGGCCAGTATACCTCAGAAGGACACGTGCCAACCGCCTTTCTCATCCAGTGCTATCTCGAATAAGTATTTATAGCTGGTCTAGACCAGCTGAAAATGGAGTTTTGTACTTTCACTAGTTCAACTAGGCTGGTCAATGAGTCATGGTTGTGAAAACCAGTTTTTGATTCTTCCTGCTTAGGTTTCAAGGGTAGGATAAACGGTTACACATCTAGTTCTCTCAATGTTTCTGAACTTGACATTAAAGTAGTCATCAGTACAGCAGACAGGGAAATACCTTCATTTCAGGCTTTAGCACATCATGCAAGCCCAGATCCACAATTACTGCGGTCTGTATCTTCATCGGTTTTTTAATTATTTGTACCGTTTTGAAGAGGTGCTAACAGTTATTTGCCAAACAAAGAGATCTTAAGACTGTGTTGGAGAGAACGGGTTGAACTCATACTTCAGTAAAGATTGCCAAAACTAGCAGAGATAATTGTTTCTGTTGAGGGGCTGGAGGCAACGAGCGGCTGCAGAGCAGACTGGCATAGAAAATGACAGCTGGAACCAGCGTGATCTTCATTTTACCTGGGTACAACAGCAGGCATCCAAGGCAGCTGTGTAGGCTCGCATTGAAGTCACATAGTAAACAGGAGTGACGGTGGTGGGTGGAGGGAGGAGGCTCTGCATCTTTTTTCTCCACCATGAAGCTTCAAAGCACTAGGGCCAAAGAAAACAAAGCAGGGATTATGCATGGTTGGAAAGGCTAAGCTGCTGGAGAGAGTGCAGCCAAGGTGCTGAGGGCAACCTCAGACCGTTTCTGTTGCTGTAAAAGTATCTACAGGGAGGCTCTGCCCAAAACAGATAGCAGGGAAGCTCTCTTCTGTGGTACAGCTCTTTGGGGGTGGGTAATGGTGAGGTTCTTGCTTGAGCTTTGGGATGCTCTTGGTGCAGCTCACACTTACGGAGCAATTCAGGTCTGACCTGACCTCTGGGACTGGAGTTGAAAGCTTCTTCAAACCTTCTCCTGGCTCAGTTTTTTTTTGGACAGCTCTTGTTCCTGCCAATGACTCAACAAACCCTTCCTTGTCTTTCCTGAACAGGATGGCTGTGTGGGAACTGCTTGGTTTTATTTGGTAGGAAATGCCATGATTCTGAAATCTGGTTTTGTTCTGAAGTGGAAGAACACACAAACAAACGCAAAATTATTTTGTGCCCAAAGTTTCCTGCAAATCACAATAAAAATTATGTTCTTTTAAAAACTGAGCCATTTCATCCTGACTATGACCTTTCCAAATTTGATAGGAACATTTTTAAAGTTCAGGAACATTTTTAAAGATGGTAAACAGAAGCTAATGCATGCCATTTGAACAGGGTCAAAATATTTTGTTCTGATTGTTTTGTCTGCAAATAAGAAGGTGTCAAAATTGACAGTTTCCCAGGTCAAGTTTTGTTCTTGAAAAAAAGGGCACTTAGGGCTAAAAAGCATTCTCCTTTTTATGTTCTTTTTTTTTTTCCCCACGGTGCCATATGGACAATGGTGAATCATCTTTGTATATAAAGCACAGTTTATTGAAATGTTGCAGCACTGTTATCTCAAAACCTCGTAAAATGCTTTAGAGGACACAGGTGAAACATGAAATATAGACAATCTGGAGCCACATTTAACAGGCCATGTGCAAAGCCCAGTAACACTCTGTGATGCCAGGGGAGACAGACCGGAGCAAGCTTTTCTGCGTAACAGAATTTGCAGGGGAAGATTCGGGGAAGAAGGAGAACGAGAGGGTGATTTGGCATCTGGAGGACAAAGTTCAGCCTGCTGCTCTGCCAGGCCAGTGATTCAATGGCTGTTAATAAAATGCATTTCCACCCACTGAGTTACAACCACAGCTGGGCAAAGCTGGATAAAGCGCTGCGCTAGGACTTGCAAGCCTTTGATTCTGCTCCGGGCTCTACCCTTGAACTTCTGCATGACATTGTGTGAGTCCTGCTGTGCCTTCAAGTCCTCTTTTTCTCTCTGTTGGCCTCTGTTAAGATGAAATGCTCTCTTGTAGGTTTTACAGAGTATTGACTGCAGCTTCCCCTTTGGCTCTTGACTCAGCTCCTCTCTGATCCACCAGTAGGATTTTAAGGATGTGGACAAGACTCTGCAGCCTTGATGTCGTTCAGCTAATGGAGCCGTTGAGTTTCAAGCCCGAGCCTGGGCAGATCAGGCTCCCGTATCAGCTCTCTTTGCTGATGAGCCTGCCTGCAGGACCTGGGTGAGAAGTGCTGGCTCCTTCTGCCCGTGCTTTCTGAAGTCACAGCAAGTAAACAAGGCTGAAGCAGGGAGCTGTGATTAACAGGGGTTTCTATCTGCCAAGAATTCATTAAAAAAATAATAATTGTTAGCTTCCCACCCTACTGCTCCCCCAGCTTTGCGCAAACACAACTGGTATGGAAGAAAGGAAGGGGACAGCACGGCGAGTTTGTCACGTACGTGCCCCCAGTGTTTGTAGGGCAGCTTTGTTGTTGGGGATGAGACCAACCCGACTCCTCCTGAGGACAACTGCCCGGGTGCATTCAGCGAGACATGACATCATGTGCCCTGGCCATTACAGGGCTGAGGTTTTGTCCTTGGTTGACATCAAAATAGTAAGGGTAGTCATTGCCATGAGGGGGCAGAGGTCTGTAGGACCTCTTTCCTGTGTTTCCCAAAAGAAGGCTGGCAGTACCGCCACTCCAGACTCATACTGCCCCCCCGCCACTCAAGACTCATACCACCTGGGAGTTTGCATCCCCAAAATCTGGATTATATATCCAAAAGAAAGGGGGTACCGGCTTGCTTAGCATGCCTGGGTGCACTTGGTCCTGCTATCTGTGGTCAGTCTTGCAAATATAGTGGAACTTCTTATCAATTTTTTTTTTATATAATTTTCTTAATTGATTTTTTCTTTCCTTCTGTTCAGGAGAAATCCTTTCATAGCTTGTTCTTCTTGTCATAAAGCAGCCCACAGTGCCCTGCTGGGATACTCGCAGGTCTCTACTCAGAAACTCCTGGCTGGTACAGAATCAGGACAGCAGGAGCAGATGGGGCAGGAGCAGCAACGGGCTGAGCTGGCTGGAGCTGCCCCGGGAGGGAGGGAAACTTAATTTGTACAAGGAGGGAGAACCCTGAGGATACTGAAGATGGGGTGAGGAGTAACTCCAGGGTGGTGAGGTTGTTATATGTGACTGTGGGATTGTATCAATAGCTGCTTTTAACCATTTTTCCATTATCACCACATATTCCATTAGCGGTGCGGTGACAAGCCCTAACTAACAATTCATTCTACTAGCTTCTAGCGATCTAGTTTTCACTGCAGATTATTGTAACCCTCTAAAATATATATAGATAGATTTGTGGCATGTATTTCTGTCAGGCACATCAGAGAATGCCTGGAAATCTATAAAGAGGGGAAAGTGAACGTCTTGGCACAGGTGTTAGCTCCGTGCAACATCTTGTAAGTGGCTCTGCAAAAGTCTGTTCACAGCTTTTTTTTTTTTTTTTTGGTATCCTATGGAGAATGGAGGCAGATCAGTTAGTGACATATATACCCTCGTGTGATGGGTATATGTTCAGTTCTGTACTTATACAGCTCACCCGCGAAGTGACCCAAGACGTCTGTGCACACCCATCATGTAAAGCAATAAGCATCAAGTACTCAGTACTGCCTCTCATGCTTTGCTTATGTGGGTGGGCAAGAGGGACAAACTGTCTCCTCCGTGACCCACCCTGACCACAGGTCTATGGAAAGGTGAGCACGAGCTCAGATTGTGGGCTGAGTAATTTTTCCAGCGTGCCAAACCCAATGCATGGGCCGTAGGTAGGATGTGCTGGGTCTGCACAATCATCATCCACCATCAGCGGAGGAAAGCTGATGGGACCTGGGCTTGGAGCCTATGAAACCAAAGGGGGAGGTTGTGGGAGCTGCAAGCGTCAGCAGTTGGCAGCTGGTCTGTGCAAAGACAGGGCCTGGCTCTGTGTTGGCAGTGATTTTTCAGGCTGGAGTGAATATAAATACCAACACAGCTGCTGTTGTTCTTGTGTGGGGCTGGAATGGGGCTTTGAGGTGGCGGGGGGGGGGGTAAAGGGGAAGGCAGATGCAAGCAGGCGTATCATCATTGGTTCATTTTCACAGCAAGCTAAGATCATGTCTGAGAGACTGTGAAACTCATATTTCCCCAGTTAATTATAGCACTGGTGCTGAGGGCAAGAGCTCCCACTGACATTTGTCGCGTTGGTTGAACTCTGCTGCTGAGCTGCGTTCTGAGCTCCGAACTCAGAACTGAGCTCTCCTCACTTCTCTCTGAGCTGGGGAGATAAGGCTGGAGTCAATGAACATCGCAGGGTGGACTCTGGGGATGGTTTCTCTCTTTCTTCCTTCTTTTCCTATTTTCTGTGTCTTCTCTTTCTTACACTCTCTCCTGTTCTTCTTACTGCATCTTTTTCTCTGTCTTTTCTTTCTAACCAGCTCAATCATTTGCTTGCCGTGGGTGACTAATTGCCAGCTTTGGAAGGCAGCTCAGCAATGCAGACCATTTAGTTGGTGACCTAGCAAGCTGCCTGGGTGGTGTTTAGTGGAAACACAGCCCCATCAGCCGCACACCCAAATCGTGAGTGCTGAAGCCTTGTGCTGATGGCCAGAGCTGGAAAGGGAGTGGGGGAGAGAGTCAGGATAAGGTCCAGAAAATGAGCAGCTACTGGGAGATTCATGACCTGATCTGTACTTCAGAGGGAGATCAACAGTTACTCGTCTCCCATTTCCACCTGTACAGTGAAGGCTATTTGCAGGAATTCCGGAGAGTTATATACTGCTAAGGGCTTGACACATCTTATTGCTCAATGTTAATGAGTACAATCCTAGGAGTTGACCTCAAGGTCAGAGGAATGAGCCATTCATGAAGGTGGTGACAAGTCTGGAGCACAAGTCTGATGGGGAGCGGCTGAGGGAGCTGGGGGGGTTTGGTCTGGAGAAGAGGAGGCTGAGGGGAGACCTGATCGCTCTCTACAACGACCTGAAAGGAGGGTGTAGCCAGGTGGGGGTTGGGCTCTTCTCCCAAGTAATGAGTGATAGAACAAGAGCAAATGGCCTCAAGTTGCACCAGGGGAGGTTTAGGTTGGATATTAGGAAGGATTTTCTCACCCAAAGGGTTGGCAAGCACTGGCACAGGCTGCCCAGGGAAGTGGTAGAGTCCCCATCCCTGGAGGTATTTAAAAGACTTGTAGATGTGGTGCTTAGGGACACGGTTTAGTGGTGGGCTTAGCAGTGCTAGGTTAATGGTTGAACTCGATGATCTTAAAGGTCTTTTCCAACCTAAACGATTCTATGATTCTATGATTTTACTTGGAGTGGATCCTTTGATTGCTAGGACTGGAAAAAGCAAGAAGTCCATGTGTGGTGACATGGATATGGTATGAGACGGAGCATCACGTCTATTGATCTTTGGAGGCCAGATGACTTAGGGTTTCACACAGGCAGTCTCTTTTTTAATTGTCAAGGTCTTTGTTGAACATCAATGAACAGTAGGTCTAACGTTCTGGTGCATTGATGAATTAGACATCAGTTTGTGCAGTGGAAAGTGCCTTAGACTGCAAACTCTCTGTCAGGAGAGCAGCGAACCAGTCTGACTCTGCCACTGAATGGCAATGAGTCAGCTGTTGCCTTCTCCCCCTCTCCATATGAATGACAAGCCATTAGATGAGAGCCTTTTCTGCTATTCTGCATGTGCCTGGCAACATGGACTCAGATTTCAATGGGAGTCTCAGGCACTGCTGTTAAATAAGGGCAAGAAATAACCTCTTATGACCTGGAAGAGTTCTTGCAGGGAAGACCAGAAACACAAGAGCAGCAAGAGAAGAGGTAGTCTATTGTGCTCTTGCTCTGACATCTCTGGACATTCACCATCTGGGGCTGTAAATCCTTCACTTTCAGTAGGCTCTGAATTTACCAGTTAAAAAAAAATATTGTCTTCAAGATGTTATGATAGAAAGTTAAAACATAAAAAGCTCAGCTCAAGACATTAATAGAAAAGAAATTACTTGGCTGTATAAATGGGCTTTACCTGAGTAATGGATTAAGGGAACATAATTGGCACTAATAGACACTACATTAAAGGCAGCGTCTCTGCTACATAGCCCAGAGACCATTCTCTGACCCTGAGGGAAAGTGGCACAACCCAGCCCCTGTGGTCACGTCAAAATTCTTCCCACTTCGTCAGGCTGCCCAGTGGGAAGGGTCCTTGACACATCTCCCAGGCATCGTCTGGGATAGTGTTGCTGGCAAGGACCAAACCCATGCAAGGAAAAGTCCAGACAACTAAACAGTCTGGATGACCAAGACTGGTGCTTGAATCTACATCCCAGCCTGTTTAGTTTAATAGAGACATTACTGATCTACCTCCAGACCCTCAGTCTAAGAGACCTTCTGTTATCTTCATCAGCTTAACCTTGATGGAGGGTTCTTTTACAGAACTCTTTTGGTATTTCTCTATCCACCTTCTTCTGTTTTCTAGTTTCTCCTTTCCTGCTTTTCTGCGAGATCATTAGCTCCCTTGTTCCCCTGTTAATGGCTCATCATGGGCATTGTAACTCTTAATATGCCCAGGGCTTCGTGAGATGAATATCGCTGATGTCTCCAGACCAGGCTGAAATTCAGCACTTCTTATAACACATTGTGTTGATGGCCAAGAAGCTGAAAATTGCATGATTTTTGCTCAATCACAGGACAAGCCCAGAGATGACACAGCTATTTCACAACCAGCCCCCCTGGTTATGCTATAACTGACTCAGAAAGCCCAGTTACAACACAATCACTTCTCTTGGGCTGGTGACGACATGAAGAGAATTGGCCCATGGGCACAACTCACCCAGATCCTTTTGATCTCATAACAGCATTGAAATACCAGTTGAAAGGGGTCTGGAGACATTCTAGTCCAGCCTACACTTGAAGCAGGGTGTTTGCCAACACTACATTAGGTTAGCTGAGACGTTTAGTCAAGTCTTGGAAACCCTCAAAGATGGAGATGCCACCACCTTTCTCACCTTTCTGAGGAACCTGTCCTGGTGCTGCTCTATCCCCCGAGTGAAAAAAAACTTTGTCTTTATGTCTAGTTTGAACATCTTAAGCCACAATCTGTGGCCTTTTCCCTCTATTTCCAGGTGATTGGGAAGCTTGCTTCCCAAACACATTGACAATTTAACAAGTGGAGACGATGCAGCTCAAAAGCTGGGGAAAAAGCAGAGACAGGACTTGACTCTGGTTCTATGCTGGAAGCGACAAGAGGATTAGGAGGAAGCGATTTGAGGCTTCGAACAAATGAATTAAGCAACACAACTGATGCAACAGAAAAAGAAATACCAGGGGAAAGATGCGCAGAGACAGGCGAGGGGGGTGACCTTGTAGCAACAGCAGAGGGATTTCATAGTGGTCAAAGCCAGGGAGAAGGATGTAGCAAGAACAGACACCCAAGATGATAAGAGTTTTAGAAACCTTATATTAATTTCCAGACTAAATTTATTTCCAGCTCGTTTATACCCATTTGTCGTAATTCCAGCACTGTCCTTTAACTCAAATAGCTCTTCTCTCTCTGTGATTTTTACCTCCTCGATGTATTTATAGAGAGCAACACACCCTTGTGCTAGGCTAAACATACCAAACTCTCCTAGTCTCCTCACGTTTGATTGGCTTTCTATCCACCTGATCACCACAGGAGCCCTTTACTATGTCTGCTCCAGTTCAAATTCACCTTTTTTGGACATGCAGCACAAGAACAGTCTGTGGTATGCCAAGGGAGATCGTCTCCCATGCTATTAACACTTCACTAACTTCACTGTAAATAGCTTTTGTACTGCGTACTGCTATTGCATTCTGCTTTTCCATAACTGCATCACACCAACAGTGTCTAATAGTGCTGTGATGAACACATCCATCCACATCCTTCTCCTGCAACTTTGTTGTTTCCAGTGGATGAGCCCACAGCTTAAAGTAGCTATTCTTGTTATCAGCCTCTAAGTGCTTGACTTCGTACTATTAGATTTCATTCTATTTCTATTACTGCTGGGGTTAAGGTCATCCAACTTTTCTTGTGTATTTATACCGAGGGCCTTATAAATATGCAGATTGATACGACTGAATAACTTTTAGCCTCTGGATTAGGGGATAGTCTTGTTGTACCCCAGCTCCTCCATCTAAGGCAGAGTTGTAGCAGAGTAAAGATCAGATGTGCAGCATGTTTTTCATCCCCTTCTTCGGAAATGTCTGGTAGAGGATAAGAAACAACAGGTGAGGGGCATGATGAGCAAAATGCTCTGAAGTAACAGTTCTCTTGCTCCAAACTTGGATATAAGCAAGACAGAACAGATTCGGAAAGGACTATGGTCACCACTGTATAAGGGCAGAACCAAAATCGGTCTCAATGGAAAGCACATATTTTTTAACCAGGATCCAAACACATCACATCTTGGGAAAATCACTAGGTCCTCATCTAACCATCCTGACAAATGTGCTTTCCACAGAATAAACATGAAGCCAAGCAAAACAGAAATCTTCGCTCTTTTAAACCTACTTCCTAATCTTAATTCTTCATCTTTTATTCTAGTGAGTTTTGGTTTACCCTCATCATACTGTCCTCCTCCCCATGTTCCCCCATTGCTTCACTGTCCCTTAGGTTCTTCAGCTGAAAAAATCTACTGTTCTCCTGCTTCACTGTTTTGCCTGTCAGGCAGGGCTCAGACAAAGCATGTACACTCTATTCTGAGGTTTCAGTGATCCCAGGACAGGATGAGTTTCCTAGATGATAAATGTCATCTGCTATGTAGAAAAATGGGACAGTTGGAGATACAAGCCCCTCCGGAGCAGAGGCAATTATATCCCAGAGAGGCTCAAAGTGTGGAGCACACCTAAGTTTTCCACCAGGAGATCCATGTGGGGATGTTGAAGTCAGTCTCGGTGGCATTTCTGCAAATGGCCAAGTCATTGCCCTTGGGATGCCATGGTAGGCTACTACAGAAAGTAGACTCAAGGAGAGCTCTGCAGGGGAAGACAAAACACCTCTGTACACAGCCAGTATGAAGAGACCTGTTTAATGTCCAAATTCCATCTTTTCTAAACTCTCTCGTGCATCAACTGGAGCAATTATACCACCCTACTTCCCCAGACTGACAATGCATCTGCACCTGATGGGGAATTGCTCCCATATGCCTCTCCAGAGGTAGCTGCATTTCAGCTGTGGCATAGGATTGTTCTGTATGGTCTTTCAGAATGGAAAAAAAACCCCCTCCTTCCAGCCTCTTTTCTGATGGACTATGTGAGTAACAAGTTAATGGGGATGGGAGAAGCTGCTGACAATTCTCAGCTCTGCAGCTTTCCACCTGAGTGCTCTGCAGCTGACCTAATAGCAAAGTCCTTCGGTGGATACAGAAACCATTTGCACCTTTGATGGGAAGAGGGAATGGAAAAGAGAATGCCACTGTTTTTCCCCCATTCTTTCTTTCTTTCTTTCTCTCCTTCCTGCTGTTTTTTCTGTTTTTAAAATGGAGGCTGGAATCTGGTGAGTCCTTCCCGTTGGTCTGTGCCACATCCTGGGCATGCCTCAATCTTGTGAAAACTACCCTGCTTCTCTCTCTGCTTAGACTTCCCTCAAGAAACAAAAGAAGAAATTTTGTTTGCTCTAGTTATTTTGGGATTTTCAGGTGAAATAGCTTAATCAGAGAACACACATTTTTTCTACAGAGCAAGTATTTCGAAGGGATGAACATTCAGACAAGCTGTTGTGCAATCAGAGAACACCCATTTTTTTCTGCAGTGCAAGTATTTCAAAGGGATGAACATTCAGACAAGCTGTTGTGGAAACACTGGGAGAGGGTTTTCCACCTGATTTCCTACCAGTTCAACTCATGGTTGGTCAGATGGCAGAGCCTCCAAAACCTTGAGAGGCTCCACTGGGCTATTTAAACTGCCCTGATGCTCCAGAACGCCAAATTTCCAACCTCCAGGACATGCTGCTGAGATCCTGGAGCCTCTTGAGAGCACTGGGCTCCCTATAGCATGGGGGAGGGTTCCATTTCCAGGTGAGGACCCTGAGGTTTTCCCCTTGGAGATCTCTGAGGCACTAGACTTCTCACCCCAGGGAGTCTCCATTTTGTTTATCTACTAAAATTCTGAAAAGAAAGCAACCCAAAAGTCAAATGGAAGTGTTTTGATTTTTGGGGGGAGTGGAAAATGAAGTACTAATTCTTTTATTTCATTTGATAACAAAGACTTTTTAAATAAAAATATTGCCATTTCCTGATGAATGGATATTCTGAGCTCTGTTACCTGCCTTAAGGTGCTGTTATTACACAGGTCTTTACTCTGTTACTACATGAATTAGGGTAACACTGATAAGTTCTAACTGAAAATGAGATTCTACTATCTTAGATTAATACAAATACATAATGATGGACAGTCTTTTTCCCACAGAGCTGAAGATATAAACAGATTAAGTGTCTGAGTGTCTGCAATGGTGCTGGAATTAAAAAACACCCTTAAAAACAGTTTCAAAGGTTAAGATCCTCTTGCCTGATTACATGTACAGCCATAACAACCAAACAGCAGGAGGTATTTGGAAAATACAGGTAGTAGTGATTGAATCACCGCACATCTGGCCCTGATCCCATTGACTGCCCACTGCATGCAGTGCGGTTTTTCCTGGTCTTAGTGAAAACAAACAAAAACAAAATTAAATTGAGGGAGAGCAACATTTCCTTGTAGCTCTGTGAAGAAGCTGTTGACCCTTTAACAATTTTATGATGAGTGACTCAAAACTGTCCCATCTCAGGGCAAGTTTATGCCATTTGCCCCTCTGTCCCTCTCCAATTAGTCCTTGTCTAGGGGTTATGATGGTGCTGGTATAATGGTGCTACTATTTTGGGGTAAGGGACTTGGCTCTTTGTTGGAGGCAGGAGAGTCTTTAAGCAACAAGACTCATGAGTTCAGCCTCCACCAGCTCAGCCAGTGGTGATACATTAATGTTTACGATAACCGTTGGACACGCGACTGGGGTTCTGGTCTGCCCTTTGGGTTAAGCTTCGCTTGCCTGTCAAAGTAGGGCTTTCCACAAGTTATCAGCTACTGTCAGTGAGGTGTTCAGCACATTCCCACCCTGGCAGTGACCCTGTAAAGTAGCAATGGACTCAAGATAAGGCCCTGTTACTTTTTACCATTGTTTTCCTAGAAGAAAGATATTAATATATTATGAAACATTGATTTATTCTACTTTTTGCTGAGTTTTTTCCAACCGCAAGATTTGCCTCAGTTCTCTTTGGTTTTGGTTTCTTCCCATCCAGCTTCATTTTTCTGTTTTTTTTGTTTTTTTGTTTTTTTTTTTTTTTTTAAATTTTAACTATCACCCTTCCTTGCTCCTCTCTCATTTCCTCTTCCAAACAGAAAGGGAATTTAAATTGCAACTGGTCACAGATGTAAAACTGGCAAGAGCACGCTCCAAAGACACTCTCTTTTATGGGGTTCATCCAAAGGTCAAAGAGGTTGGCTGCAGGACAAGACAGCAAAAAACCTAACTGAGCCCTACAGTGTCATCGTCATCCTGCTTGGCTGGGAGCAGGATGGGACAGAAGAGGCGGAGGAATGCTGCTTCGCAGCTGCACTTGCAAAGATTGAGGGTAAAGAGGCACCTCCAAGCCCTGGCTTCGGCCACCGCAGTTTTGGGGTGACCCAGGGGGAGAGGCTGGCAGCCAGGCTGGCAAGGGAACGGGAAGGGCAGCCAGGGAGGGTGGAAGGGGGGGATGCGGAGGAGACGCCAGCCAGCTGTCTCGAATGCACTCAGTGGTTGCAGCTGTGCTGGGGGGACGTGGGGAGGTGGCCCAGCTGCCGGCTGCTTGTGCCAGGGGGCTGCAGAGCGTGCTGGCTGGTGGGGTGGGAGAAGGGGGAAAACAGGACAGAGGGAGAGGTGAGATGGAGGAGATGGGTGCCAAGGTACTCTCTGGTCCCCAAGTTGGGATGGTGGAGGGGAAGCTCACAGGAGAGAGACACTGATAGTCAGTAGTACGTGCAGATCTAAGCAATTTCCTTGCCTGCTACTATCAAAGGCAGCCCTGCCTGCCCAACCGCGCTACGAGCCATAAGTCAAAGACTGGCATGTCTCCAGTTCCCATCAGCTTACCCATGGCTTGAGGAGGTAGATGGCACAACTGCAGTTCAGCAAGGAGCCTGGTACCCTCACTGAGGAGCAAAAAACAGAGAGATAGTCTGGCAAAAGCCAACTGCTCATGCGAGGTTTGCAATGTCTCACCCAAAAGAGGCACTCAGTCATAAAGTCACATCAGGAAATGAAGATAAGGATGGTCACCTGCCTGGGCAGCTTGATGACACCAAGGTAAGATGGCAACAGGGTTGGGAGGAGCATCTCCACCACTCACTTATTGCAAGAGCATCAGATATACATGAGGAAGTACATCCAGCCCTGATTTGATCTCAGTGCTAACTTAAGATAGCAGAAGAGCTTGCAGGGCATCACGTGGGAAATGAATACACTTGAGAACAGATGCCTACAGAGGATCTTGGGCTTTCAGGGGAAATACACCGTCACCAGGGAAAAATGGAAAAGCCATTCCCTGGCAACCTGTCTTCAGTCTGGAAGACTTCCCCAATGAGGCTATCAGATAAAAACCAGCTAAGGCGAGGAAGTACTGATGTCCACAGGGTACCCCAGGGAAAGTAGAGGATGCTGGAGCAAAGGAACCACAAAGCAGTAAAATTAGATGTCAGGAAGAATCAGAAGCAAGAGAAATCACTCAGGAGAGAAGTGATGGTACGCCAGTGTTGGCACACAAAGAGTGAAAGAATAAAGGTCATAACTAGAGCCCATCATAAAGAGGAGGTTATTAGTCTGTGAATCTCATGGTGAGACCCTCAGCTTGCTCTATAAAACTGACAAAAGCCCATAAATGCTGTCTGATTACTGTGCTTGTCATGCTGTCACCTCTTAAATTCAGAAAACGTCCTAAGCCATCTGCCCAGGCTGACAAAAAAATTGTGGTACTGCCCCTGCAATTCAACAGCACTTTCAGTATTTCCAGAAAAAGCAAAACACCATGATGCTCCTGGGGTGCCCCTCACAGGGGGACCTCGACTCAGTTCCTGCTTTTTTTCATTAAATGAAGAGATCACAAGAATCTACTCTTAGCAGATCCCAGCAACCTTCAATATCGTCAAATCAATTCCTCCATCTCCAGATGGCTCCAAACTAAGCGTTGGCTGCCTTGCCCAAGCTAGCCTTGAGTAGTAAACTTATAGGAGCTTGCTTTGAAAAGACTGTCCTGCAAGCTGGCAGCACTTGGTTATGAAATACTTGCCTTCATAATCACATTTTCCCTAGCTGTTTAATCCCATTACTCTGTGTTATCAACCCTAACAGGACCCTGATTTCTTTGAGTCCCACAACCTCCTCATTTACAAAAAGTAAAGCTATCTAGCTTTCATCAAGTTATCTATGGCAAGAGTCTATGAAAGTGAAATAGGACTCAAAGACTCGAGACCTGTTGAGATCTCCAGGGTAAGGACACTGGCTTTTGCTATGTTTGTGTAGCACTCAGATATTTGTGCTAGATAAGATCGCCAGACAAGCAATAAATTATAATATGTCTTTTTTGGAAACAAAGCATTTATTAGAACTAGATGGGATTTGTTTCATTTAAAATAAAACGGAATTAACAGTTCAAATAATATTAACAATTTTAAAAGGCTCATACAATTATTGAAAGCTATCTCTCTGTTTTGCTAGTTGAAGTTCTGATTGGAATTTTCCAGTTTACAAAAAAAAAATCAAAATATGCTGTTCTCCTCACTCTTCAAAAATTAACACTGTGAATTCCAGAATATTTTTTCTAAATTTGTTACTGTTTTTTCAACGCTTTCTCATTCTACCCCAATTCTTTTGTTAGCCTGAATACAAATCTATTTTCTACAGGATCTTTTGCACAAAGCCATGATGCCCTGGCTTGGTGATCTATCTCCAGCTAGTGGTAATAAGAAGTGAGCTACTCCCATCAGGACTCAGCTTTGCATATTGCTGATAAAACTAATGTCTTAGATTTCCAGAAAGTAGTAAGAACCACTGAGAAACTTGGAAACCAAAAGAGGCTGCACTAGCTAGGGTGCTTTTCTATAGGCTAAATCATTTAAAAAAGGATGTTTATGTGGCTTAAAGAACACGTGATAGAGGTAAGGTAACAGTATTCACTATGGAAAATAGCAATGCCACATAGGGATGTGTGAATAGTCGCTGATCTCAAGCCACTAAACAAAACAGGTTTCTATATGCACAAAAAGATATGAGGGGAAAGGAGTTAAGTTTAACTGAGGGTGTAAATGAAGACTGGATTTCAGCAAGCACCAAAATGAATAAAGGTAATGTAGACTAAGATACGTGCTATCCTGATAAGAGCCTTTTCACTGAGATTTTGTGGATGTTGAATAATCCATTTGGAAAATGAACTTGGATGGTTTTGTTTAATTGTCCCCCAAATTGACAAGACCTGTGTGAGTCAGGGGAAGAGAGAGGAGGTGGTTTTCAACAGGAAGAATACTAAATATAATCTGCACCAGATACTGCAAAGAAAAATTTAAAAAACCTTCTGTAGGCAGCAATAATGTCAAATCGGCCAGGCATATGTGTATAGGCCAAACTGTCCCACACTGTCGAACCCAGGCGTGGGAATTAAGCAGAGACAGATTTTCGGTGGAGATGACCCTCTGGTACAGGTGTCGCCAGAGGGTTTGGCAACCCTTTGGTCCTGCAGAAAGCACAGAACAAACCTTTTTGCTGATTCAGAGGAATCAAGTGAAACAGAGGTGTCAGACCCTGCTGTTGGGGGAGTGGTGTTGGAACGGGAACGTGTCCCAGTGGAGGCACTCTGGGTTTTCCGTGTAACGTCAAATCTCAGTCTATGTATCTGGGATAAATGATGCAGTTGACCTCCAATTATTATTGCAATTATTGCAATTTTTCTTCTTCAAGTAAGGTTTCTCCTTCCTCGATTCGCCATTGTGATGCACAGGGCATATCAGGCCCAAAGGCATGAGAGGAGAAAGGAAAAAAAAATCATACATAAAGCAGCACAATTCCCAGTTACACCAAGGTGCAGTGTCTGTGTTAGCAAGTCTGGGATTGTAACCACGAGGTCTGCAATCCGTGAGACCTTCACTGTCTTTTGGAAATGTGGTTGTGGAAAAACGGGGATTCACCCTTGCTAGATGTATCTGCTCCTCCTGATGACATTTTGCTGAGCAGCAATATTCCAAATATGCCTCATCACGCCTGCTCTGAGAAAGGATGGTGACTGATGGATAATGAAATCCAAGAGCTGCTCATTCTGGCTGCCAGGAGGGAGGCACTGGCTTTGAGGGAAGAAAGCCGTGTCCTTTCACTGGCCTTTGGGTGCCCTTTGCTCGGCAGCAGGATGCAGGGCTGCCCAGCAGAGCTGGGCTGAGGGGTCACTGCTGGGACACCTCTTGGGTGGACAGCTGTCTGCTTGCTGCATTAAAGAGGTCAAGTGGCGGAAGGAGGAGGAAAAAATTAAAGGGGAGGACTTCTAGGAAATGCTCATGCTGCTTTCTGGATCAAAGAGCCAAAGAAGAGATACAGGAGGATCTTTTATATCTATTTTTTCTGGTTTTGATTTTCCACAATGCAGGCGTAGAGGAGGCAGAAGCATCGCTCTTCAAAATAAACTGTCCGGGTCCTTCTCCCCTTGCTTGGCTTCAGTTCCCCAATTTCCATGTAAAAGGAACAAAAATGAGCACAGGAACATCAGCTTGTCTCCCTCTTCCCTCGCTGTACAGCAGCAACAGTACAAAAACCCTGATTCAGAAAAGGACTTACCCAGCAATCCACCCCCTCGGTTTGCAACGGGGCTTTGATTCCTAAGTGCTTATCCTGCCTCTGCAGAAGATGAACATTATTTCCACTTTAGAGAAGAGGTCACTTCTCCACAGAATCATGGAAGCGTAGAATCATTTGGCCTGGAAGGGACCTTTAGAGGTCATCTAGTCCAACAAAAGGGGGACTTACTTCCTCAAAGGTTTTGGCAGAGCCAGGAAGAGCCTAGGCTATTGTGCCTCCCACTCCAGAGCTGTTTTGCTTTATTTGAACATCCTTCTTTCAGCCTGTGAACTTTGTTCCGTTTGGTTGGATTAGGTCAGTATTACTCTGGGTGACAGCCAGTGCAATTTCTGTTTGGCTGGATTAGGCCAGTATTACTCTGGGTGACAGCCAGTGCAACCTATAATTTTCCTGTCCTCTGCTACCCAGCGTTCACCCACCATCCATCCCCTGGCTTGTTCTTTGGCTGAGAAAAGTGGGGTCAGCATCAGACACTGAAGGAACTTGGCTTTAAGGAAGATTTTGAAAGAAGAGATATGTCTTGCATAAAAAAAAAAAAAAAAGCCAAATGAGATGGGAAGGTAATTCCAGGCATTGTTATCAGCACTGGGGAGGGCTACGAAGGGAGTACGAATGGAAGGAGAACAGCCAGGCTGCAGGGCCAGAGAGAGGACTGGGATTTCTGTTCTCTGTCACCTCTGGAGGTGGTGTGTTTGACTGCAGCACAAAACACATCTTCCACACATCCATCCCTCCCTCACACTCTAGCAGAGAGTAAGCAGTCACTTCTCTTCTTCCCCCAGAGCATCACTTTGCATAGAAAAGAGTAGAGTATTGCTGAAGGTGGAGAACCATAGATGGTCCTAGCAGGGGGACCTGAGACATCTCATTGTGTTCTTTGATACCCAAGTGGATGCAGGAAAAATTTCAGTTCCTCTGCACAAAAGACAGAGTGGTGAATGCCTCTCACATTAAACATTCCTTCTTGGGACTGACTGTACTTTGGCCATGGAACAAAACCTTGCTCTCCAGTGGCTTTGATCATCTCCCCCACTACTCTAAATTCAGAAGGCAACAGTATACCCTGAACACAATTGATAAGTAAAATTCACCTAGACAGCATTGTGCTGTCTGATGTGCAGCCCAGTTTCTTAATATCACTCTGCTCCTTGTTGCCTCAGCTGCAGCCAAGTCATCTGATCAGTTTTCCCACTTCTTGTCCTTTCGATTCACTCATTTCTGTGCTTTCTTTCACAATGACTTTCCCATCTGATAACCTCTGTTGGCTCCATCTAATGAAATTCCAGACTGTCTTTTTAAAAGGCATTGCCATTAATGTAAACACAGGTTTATATGTACATACACATCTATAGGTGCATCTGCACAGGTGTACATGTGCAGAGACGACTCCACAGACAAATTCACCCACCCTGGTGATCCAAACTGGTCTTGTTATCTCCAGACTCCCCAGTTTCTCTCTTTCTCACAGCATTTCCTCCCATACTTCTCATTGTAACATACAGCTCGTTCTACCCTGGCCTCTCTACGATGCCAGTCGTACCTGGTTGGTAGCATATCCAAGAAAAATATCACTTCTCTATATTGTCTCTTCTTTCAAACTCATTGCACTTCATATTTGTGGATGACATGAGCTATTCCTTATTTATCCAAGAGCATGCATTCTCTTTACGGACACTCCCTTCCCCAACTGCTAATTTAAACAAGACGATCTACGTGGCCATCACGTCTAGCACTCTAAGATCTGCTAACAATTTCTCTCTGTTTTTCCATCCAGATTTTTCATGGTTGCTCAGGACACCTGCTAGTTTCATCAAGAGATGTTTGTCTGGCTGACAATGCTCATCCTTCTGAAACGCCAGCTTGAGGACACTCTTTTGAAAGTTCAGACTGTTTATCTTTCAAGAGAACTGCTTATTCGGAGAAAGCTAAGAGAGATGATCCAAACTTAGGTCTGGTATGAATTTATTAAAGCAGGATACCTCTGTTTGGGCTATCTGAAATTCAAGATCTGCTCAGTCTTGAACCTACGACTGTTTGTCATCCAGAAGTGGATTTAAGTCTAGACTGCTTGCTCACCTCAAAACGATAGGTGATCACATCACTGGTCTTTTGATGTGATCCCCGATCAAGAGCTCTGCACATGGGAACAGCAGCTTATAAATCAATAACAAACAGGGATAATGGGAGGCACACACTTTGTCATTCCTCCCTAAATCCGCTCTCCTTATTAAGCATGGAAAAGTTCTTGGACTTCTTGCAACACATGAGGGAAGCTCCATGGAGACTCTTGGATTTGTACTGAAAGAGCAAGAAGGGAAAGTCCTGAAGTTTTGGAATTTTTCTGCATGCTATTAATAATAATAATTCATAAATCAACAACGGCCGAAGGGTCACGCAGAAGGAGTCTGCTGACTGGCTATATAAGAAACTCCTGTGTGGGTGTGAGAACCTCTTGAAATGGCAAAGGACTCTGGAAACAATGAAGAAGAAATGAATTACATTTTTTTGGCAGAAACAAATCAACAGTTCCATCCCCCCCTTCTTCTTTTTTTTTTTTTAAACAGAAATAGATACTTGAAAAAAATAAAACCAACAACATTTTTCTCTTTACTCCAAAAATAAAGCATTTGAATATCCAGAGCTTGCTTTTTTTGGTTTTTTTTTGTTTTTTTTTTTTTTTTCCTCCCCCAGCCCCTCCCCTTACATTTGAACATCAGACTTCTGGCAGTTCTTCTTAAAAAAAAAAGTCCAGCTTTGTCCAAGCACACTCATGTTAAAATGCAGACAGAAGACTAGATGACTCTGGGGATTGGTAATGGGATATCCAGCCTTTCACCTCACCATCATCACCTCAACTAGCCCAGCTCAGTACTGACTACACACGGCTACCAGCCGCTGGTGGCTGGGTGGGGGGGTGGTCCCAACATTTGTCACTTAGAAAGATCCCCCTGGAAAACCTTGGAAAGGAAGATTTGCCTGCAAGAAAGTGGGTAGCTTTGCTCCAGCTGTGCCCTGCAGAACCATTTGTGGATCATTTGTTCTTCTGGTGCTTTGGCCCCACATCTGAAAACTGAGATTATTTCCTTTCCCCCATCGATATCCTTGCTGTGAGTACTTGGAGTACAAGCAGTAGGGCAGAACTTCTCTAGCTGGGCTTATACATCTCTTTCTACAATCGTAGTGCAGCTGAACAACAAGGTTCAGAGGCTCTCCAGTGGTTAGAGAGTTCATCCTACAAAATTAGTGGAGATAAATTCAAACAGATCTCTGTGCTTAAAACACCTTAGCAATGTAGGCTCTGCAAGCGATCCCTGCCAGGGTATCATTGCTCTTGCTTTGGGACCCTTTTCACCATGTCCAGTCTTCCTCGTTTGAATTTAAGCTCATCCGACAGGACCCTGTCTCTGTAAATGCCTCTAGAGGTCACTTCTGCAATAAACCTTTTCTACACTTGTTTGTGTTATCCAGCAGTGACGTTTTGTGGTAAAAAACTGACTTGATTATAGGTGAGCATGGGGTACTCGATGAGGATCGAAAGCCGAGCCACTGAGGGGTTATGTAAGTACCAGCATGGTTTATTCTCAAGCAAGGCAGCCTTTCTCCTTTCAAAAGTGCAAAATAGAGACTTTGCCAGCATCTAGCTCATGCAGACTGAGTTTCACCCTTGGCTGTTAACACTAGCAGGCAGCGCTCTGGAAAAAGCTGTCCTCACTAGCCACCAAGAGCTTAATAAATGTATACCCCCACTTCTTCTGCAGGGCTCTCCACCAAAAACGTGTACAGTTTTACACTGTCGGTCCCTTGGATGCTGGCCCATACAAACAGATAACCCTCCTGCTACCAGGGTAACACCACCCGCGTGCAGGTCAAAGTCCTAAAAAACTTTTTTTTTTTTTTTTTTAAAGGAGCAGGAGAAAGGAATGTGACATTCAAATAAAACTACGGGGGGGAAATTTTCAGATAGACAAAGTGTAAGTGATTACACAAGTTAGGAATTTTTGCTGGGGCTCAACAGTCTTGCCAGCATTGGTGAGGACCCTCTGAGGGCCAAGATCAGCTGAGGTGCTGACTGCACGTACAAGGCCACATTTTTTGGTGGGCGTTTTTTGGTGGGTGTTTTTTGGTGGGTGTTTCTTTTGCGTACAGTTGAGTGATACCAAATTAAACTACTTTCATGCTAAATCCAAATCACGCTGAGTCAGTGGTCCAACAGTGGTTTTAAAGGAAGATTGCAACCTAAAAGGCATTCCTTGGTGGGCTCCTTCTTCTCTGCCCACTTCTGCTGCAGCTCTTTTTATAAAAGCTGGGGCCACATTGTCAGGACCAACATGTCTATGTTCTCACTTTCCTCAGAAAAGTAAAAAAACATGCTGGTAGAAAGGGACTGCTCAACTGCAGCATCATTTACCTGTATGTACCTGAGATCTCACAAAGTAATGTTTCAAGCTACACTTCCATGCCTAAATCGGTCTCGTTTTCTCTTATTCTTAAGGGTACTATCTGCATTTACTTCCACCTGCCTGCTGACCCCAGCAAAGGACCGGGTAGGAGATCTCCTTCTTCTCTCTAAGGTGAAAGGATTGATTCAAGGCATTTGGGAATCCTCTTAACTCTTGTTGAATCTTTAAATCTTGTTAAATCTTTTAACTCTTGACTCCTCATGCCCTTAGGCATTCAAGCTTTCCTATTTACTGAACTTGATTTAGCTGCGAAGGCGTAGATGCCCAGAGCCGTTTGGGATACGTGGTGGTAACTGAGATACCTGCCTGGGGCTGGCAGTAAGGACCTATGGGAGCAGGAGTCTGAATGGGATGCCTGTGCTCAGGCAACTGAATTCAACCTATTTATTTATTTCGTGGAGTCACGCTGGATGGTGGTTCTTGATTCCAGCCCATATTGCACTAAGGACTCATAGGATAAGTTTATAAATAGAGTTGGGAGCAAGGGGGAAGAAGTTTAGGTAGTATTTGAGGGCCGTCTTCCCAACCCAGGACTGCATTTCCTGGTGGGATCTCCCTGAGCATGGTCAGGAGCAGGAGGGGACACGGACTGAAGCGGTAGTTCAGTCTATTGAGATGGTACCTGCTCTGGCAAGCCACAATAGTGGAAACCAGTCAAAGCTGTGTATCCAAAACTAATGCACGTATGAATGTGCCTTAAGTAGGTAGATGGGGATTTTATGAACTGTTTCTTTAGGGGTCCAAAGTCTGTCTTATATGAAATATAAGTGTCTAAGTTCTTTTGTGAGCCTGGGCCTCTCTGGTCCTTTTCTGCTTCTGTAATCTGAGGATCAGCACACTTGCCTGCCTTAGAGGATGTGGTAAAGATAAATATATTAAAGACAGTGGGGTGCTTGATATTGTAACGATTGAGGCCAGATATCTGTAGCAGAAGCAGAAGTAAAAAGAAATAAGATAATAATTGACGAGGAACCTTGCCAGCGTATGTCTTGGCAGCCAGCTCCACAGTAACCTATCATTTAAGATGGCGGGGTTCCCCTCACCTTCTAAAATCTAGTGGCACTGGGGGATTTGTGAATGTGAAACAAGCTCTCTCCAGTTCTCCGACTCTTTTATATTTCCTCATGCTGCTCTTGAGTCGTTCTTAGGCATGCTTCCCGATGGCTTGGAAATCTCCGGGCACGCATTGAAGCTTCTATATTTGCTCTCAGCCTCTGCCAAGATTAGCATTACCACTCTATGGAAAAATATCCGTCAACCGGATATAAAAGAATGGTGCGAGGAAGTAGAGCTATGTCAAGGCAGCACAAATATAGCTTATATGTTGTAGAGGGAAGCTGGCATATTTTATTTTTCCATCTGGCACTCTTTTTTTCAGATTATCGTAGCTACAGCGTAATGCTCAGGATCATTCTAAGACTCCTGATTTTGGTTTAAATTATTTCCACAGGCTGCTTATGATAGGGATGGGCTAACTTATCAAAAAGATTTGCAGTTTGTGTTCACTTCAGATAAACATCTAGGGGTTCAGATGCTTATGTGTCCTTCTCCATCCGATCCAAGCTCCTACGACTATAGCCTGAGTGGGTAGGGAAGGTTATTTCTCTCAAGGCCTGACCCTGTGAAGTGCTGAGCACTGGAGGAACTCTGTGCATTGGATGGAGCTGAAGGAATGGAGTACATTTCAGCGAATGCCTTTAATCCCTCTTACATCGGACTGTCCTTCCCCCCGCTTGCCGATACGGGAGCATGAACGAGGGCGACTTACAGCAGGTCAAGTCAGCAGTGACACCTAAAAGTTACCGTGAGGGATACAAGATTAGGTCGTCTGAGTCTCTACCTGCAAGCCACGTTGGTGTGCCACAAGTGTCAAGGGGACAAAGACATCAACTCTCCAAGGTCAGGCTCTCCCAAAGCTCTCTGGGGCTATAGGTTCACTATAGGGGGACTTTGCAGGGAGTCAGCCCCGCTGCAATCACTGCCTTCGCTTGGTGCTTCCCACAGCAAGTGCAAAGAAGCCCACCTTCATCCCTCTCATGTCCTTGTTTAGACTGTCCTCTTAACTTGGCCCTTATTCTCACCCAAAACGGCCTGGTAAATACATATGGCTTCTGATACTCTGGCCACTTGATTTTGATACCTAATTGATTCCTACTGTGGGTCATGGAGAACTGAATACTTCCAGGAGGCAGACTAGAGATAGAAAATTAAAATTTCAGGCAGAAATAATTGCCGCCATCTCAGCTGACGATATAAGCAACCTTGTGTAAGTACATCCCTGGCACAAGGACCTCAGCTCAGACACCTTGGTCCAGGCTCTTGTTCCCAATACCTTCTTGACTATGTGGAAACCACGTGCAATGGGAAGAGACCTCTCTGAGCCTGTTGTAGAAGAATTTGTTTCTATTTCTGCAGTCATCTGAAGAAAAGAATTAATAGAGGAAAGACTTCTTTTCTCCAACACCCTCGATCTCCTTGCTGTCCTTCTGCAATGATAGGAGCAGTGAGACTCATGTTTGAAGGTTTTGTTTTGTTTTCCTCTGACCTCATGTCCAAAGTTATAAATCCACAATCTTTGAAAGTTCCTTGGGGATTTCTTCATCTAATTTTTGAACTAGTGCAGTTCCCAATTGAAGCTGTCACTGAATCGCCTCCAAGAATTTGTTTTACACTGAGATTTGCTGAAGGATTGGGATTAAGCCAATCAGTAAACACTGATGAGATTTAGCATCACTGCCATTCCCTGAGAACTGGCCATTTTGGAAAAGTGATGGCATTATTATTATGGCATTGGTAGGATGTGACTGGGATTCCTCTGTGCTCGTTGCTGTACAAACACACCGAACAAGTTATAGAGCACTCACAGCACTGAGCTAAGGCAGAGAAACTTAAATTTCAGATTAGCAAGCCTGGTTACTCGTTTCTTGAATAGATTTTGTAGTCTTGCTGCTTCTTGCAAAATAACAGCAAAATGGCTGCAATTCTTAGAGCATCAGGTGTACGGTTGGACTTGATGATCTTTGAGGTCTCTTCCAACCATAATGATTCTATGATTCTATGATTCTATGATTCTTGTGTATCTGTGTGCTATGCTTAGTCCCTTCTGTATGCACTTTAAAGTAGTATAACAAAGGAAGGAAAAAGGAAGCAAAAACCATGAGAAAGGAAACAGTCTACTAAACCCCACACGGTTTCTTAGACGCAGGAGTTCTGGAGGTTCCTGCTCTCCTGAGGACCATGTCTTCCATAAGGACACACAACCCGTGATAATACATCTGATAAGCCAGACAGGGTCTGTGAGATTGCATGTTCGAACTCTGAATGAACACAGGCTTGGCTCCCCTGGTAACTTCATGAAAAGTACAGCAAGGAGGTGAACTGAGGATCTGGGAGAAGCAGCAGCGTCTAGGTAGACTTGCTCTTTAATCCTGCCTGGGAGAGGGGAATGAGTAGTCCCATACGCTGAGCCAATGGTCTGAGCCAATCGATCTAACCGTGAGCACTGACCCAGGGCTGCTGTACAGAAGCACTCTCCTGAAAACCTGGCCCGGCTACTAAGTAAGCTATTTTCTTTCTTTCTGGGAGATTCTTAATGGGCAAAGATGTTCCAGATGGCAGGCAGCCACCTGCCACCAGGATTAACAGTCAACACAGAATGCAAAGCCTTGGGAAGAGTGCTCCCTGATTGTTCCTGCACGCACAGAAGCAAACAGACTCAGGGCAGTGTTCAGCGTAGCTAAATCTTCACCTTATTACCTTACTGGGAATTCGGATAGTATTACCCAGAATCCTCCTTGCTGCAACTCTGCCTTGAAAAACAATCTGTTTTGGAGCTCAGTGTGCCCTAAAGTGACTGTATTATTAGGATTTAACTTTGAACTGCAACATTTGGAATCCATTATTCAATCGTTAATTTCCTCTGGTTTTCCCCCAGCTTTAATGCTTCATGCTGGATCCCTGGGCTCCGTGGCCCAAGCAACACTTCAGTACAACAGTTTGTACTTCAGCGAATGCCGTGCTCCATCATTCTTTCCTACTACAGAAGCCTGTGTCTGTTTTAACTACTGATCCAAGAGTGTGCCCTGGCAAGTGCAAGTGCAAGGCCAAGACACGAAAAGTGCAAGAACAAGACACAATCCTCCTACCCCAGGCTGGCCTCTGCCTCTGACTATGCATGGTCAAAAACCCCGGGTACTTCTAAAAAAGATACTGCCAGAAGAGTATACAGGGATGCTGCAGTCCTTAAAAGGTTTGTCCTCTTCTGAAATAGAGTGTGGATTTATTTCTAGTGGTTCTTGATCACCCGTAAGCGTGGAACCCAACCTGGGGTCTGAGAATCAAGTTGTGTTCACGCAGGCTGTGGTGGTCATCAAGATCATGTGCTCAAGAGTTTGATCTCTCAGTTTGGTTTGGACACCTGAGATTCTTCTAACTTGATAAACTCCAAAACTCTAAGGAAAATAAAAACGTGCTTTCTCCATAAAGTAAGCAGTGGAACCTACAGTTATCGAGGGAACAGTATTGTATAAGAAGGTGAAGTTTTAACATCGTGACTTTAAGAACAGAATTCTTTCTCCAGGGCTAGGATAGGCAACCGATCCAAACATGGTATCACCCAGTATTCCAGGAGTGGTTACACTAAAGTCAGCAAATTGGAACCTCAGCTAGTGCAAATTGGTGTAGATTCACTGAAAGCCATTATTATGGTGTTGTACAAAATCTGAAAATAGCTGGGGGTTACAGCCATTTATACTCGCCGAAGGTCTGGTGCAGTAAGGCCGCTTGTGGGTTATGTGTGCTCCATGTAGATTCAGGTAGCAAAATTTGGCCCTAAGAAGAGGTAACACAGAAATATTAACTCCTAATGGCCCTGTTTATAGAGATGTGGTGCTGCACATATGCTATTCTTAAAGGAGACAGCATATGAAAAAGAGGGAAGGGATATGAATAGTAACCCACTTCTGGAAGCCAACTGAATGGGATTTTCTGAAAAGCACGCTTCATCCAACTAATTTGCATCAACAGCATGGTGGATTTGAAGACAGAATGCAGAAGCTATATTGCTTCCCAGGTGAAATAAAGAGAAGAGGAGAGGGATATAGAGAAAATATAACCATCTCTATATAGCTATTAAACCAGAATTACAGACCATAGACAAAGTACCATAGGAACTTCAGTTAAATCTCATTCAAAGTCTATTGAGACATATGGACCACTTTCCCCTATTCTAAATTTCCAAAGATTTTGACATGATGGCCCTTGGAAGTTCAACTGGGATGCAAATCATAACTTGGTCTAAACTTTATGAGACATTGACAGCTTGTGCATTTTGAGGAAGAGAAAGCAATTGCATCATGGTTTTACCGTCAAAATGGGAGTGTGGGGTGCAGTTGAGTCGTCACCTTGGCGTTGCTATAGGGTTGCTGCAAAGGCTTTGACTGGCACTTTCCTCTTGCAGAACATCTGTGAAAGAAGAATTTTATGTCTCCTTTTATCTCAATGCTGCAAAAGAGGGTGGCAAAAGATTTGTTAATTCGCTGTTCGATGACTGGGGTGTTAGGGTATTTAGACTGCAAGATCTTTGAGATTTTCTAGTTGATGGGATGAATGGGGAGGTAGGCTGGAAGTCTGAAAGGGAAGACACTGAAGCTGAGAAAGTTTTCTATTTCCAAGATCATGCAAGAGGATCTGAAAAATCTCCTTCAGGACCTGTCCTCTCCCAGAGTATTTGTCACACGTACAATAACTACCTTGCCTAGAGTGCCTGAGCAAAACAACAACAATTACCCCCCCACAATGTTTCATAATAATGTGATGAAACATCTCTCCAAGCAAAGTTAAAATGATCAGAAGTAGCAGCTACATTTTGCTGCTCAGGCGAACGGTGCAGCTGTAACACAACTGAATGTCAAAATTGTAGGGCCACTGGAAATTAAGCTTCAAATTCATGGAGAAAGTATATCTGAGAGGTCATGAAATAAAGGTTTGATATACTACTGTCAGTAGGTAAATAGTACAGATGAATTTAAATCATATTTAGATTAAAAAGACTGAGCATAAAAAATATTTTCATTTGAGCTTTACAGTACAATTAAGAACAGTTTAAGCTTTCAATTCTAGTGGCTCTCACTCAGGTCTGTGGTTAACCAAATGCTGAAGATATATTCCTATTAACTTCTACTGGGAATGCCATCGCTGTTTAGATGTGGAATTATACCTTACTCTAAACAGCCCCCTTATCTTACAATCTGCAAATTGCAGGGTCTCCCACAGAAGGAAATCTTTTATTAAGCATTTTATTTTTCTTTGCTGCAGGCAGGCAGACTAAATAAACTCCAGCTTAGACTTTGCACGGTGTCTCTACGTTGGCCATATCCAAGAAACACAGACAATGCTGGTTTGCAAGAATGAAAGAATTTTAATAAAAACAAGCCATTCAAAACCCTTGTCAACTCCTTCTGCTGGATTGTTATAAAGAATTTATTTCATTACTATAAGTGCTGTTGACTTAGTGTTAGTTTCAGCACTTGAATTCTTGGATAGCCTCAATAAAATTATGTTTTCCAAGATAAATATATTATGCAAAGTATGACCTTCATTCTTTCACTGATATGTCTGCTGACTCCAACTGCTTCCTTCTTCAGAGGGGCTTTCTGAGTTCTGATGGCAAGAAGCTTTATTTTGGTTTTACTTGATTAAAGCACTGCAAACAAGGAAGACCATGTGAAAAATAAAAATAGAAAAACTGGAGCCCATTTCTGTTGAAGTCAGAGACAGCGAAATGTCAGCTCTGATGGAGTGGAAGTGGTGAACTGCTTCCATGTATGCGAATGGACGTTCATCTCTCCAAACGGCAAAGGTTTTCCCCTCTCATGGGGAAGCTTGCTGCACAGTAATCAGGCTCCACTGTGCTAATCCCCTCAAAATGGGGCTGTTACGACCTACCAGGGAAGTGACAATTTCAAAGGGATTATCCTTTCTGCTGAATTAGCAGCGGGCAAGGGCAAGAGAAGAGGGAGAGCTGCCATTTCTGCATGCAGTGAAACGAAAGAAAGAATCTGGCCTTTTGATTCTGCCCTTGGTGGGACCAAAAATAACGTTGTGTTGGGTGCCTTCACATCCCTAGAACTTCCTTTCACAACTGGAATCATTGAATATGCATACCATAGGGCCACAAAGATCTGTGGTCTGCCTCGTGTGATATCATATAAGGCCAAGAAATGACTGCTGTTGTTTTATCACTTCTCCAGGGATAAAATTATGCGTTATATCAGAGAACATTCTTGGATTTCTCTTAGTAAAAAACACCCGTGCCTGATACAAACCACTGCCTATTCCTGATTAGCTCGCAATTTCTTTCATCGCAGCAATCCAGCCATCTTCTACTTAGTACTAAGAACGGCTAAGCAGTCTGGTGGCAGCTTCTGTCATCATACCCAGTCTGTTGCAGGTTCAGGCAAACTCCAAGAGGTTTGGTTTCTTCTAATGAGCCTAAGGTTCAATGAACCTCTAACTTGATATTACTGTTAAATAAAAGAAGATGGCAAGGAAACGGCGGAAAAGAAGGAGAGAGTGAGGAGTGCTTCTCAGTATGCCGTGTTTAAAAGGAGGAACTCGAGTCCTGGAATTTCTTAGCATTTCCAATAGTGGCCACTTTTGATCCTACTTACTAAAGTCAAGCAGCTGAGAGATGTGACTCCAGATGACTTGCCCAAATCCATGTGAGGAGGTCCAGGACTGGAACATAGCCCACTGGAGCATGACAGTCTTTCCTCCTACTTGTCTACACGTCCCTGATCTTCTGTGACTCACTGCTTCCACCTGCCCACTCCATCCCATCAAAAGGCTCTTTCTCATCAGTACTTACTCTTTCAAAATCAACTTTTTCTATTTCCCAGAAAACAGTCCGTTTTCTAGATGTTGGTCTCTCACCATCAGTTGAGCTCAGCTTCTGGAAACTCAGCTTATTAGAGCCAGGACACAGTTTAAGGAAGGAATAGTCAAGTTAGCCTCACAGAAGCCTCCTTTCCCTGATTTAATTTCTAGACAGAAATGCAAATGAGTGTTGCCTCCTTTGGGTGCTTCCCATGAAGGAGAGAAAGATGAATAGATCTTTTCAGAGGCGATTTTTGCTTAGTCCTGCATGTTAGCTCTACATTTTTCCTTCACATAGTGTTTTCCATGCCATCATTTCTGAACTTATCGTATATCAGCTGAACGTAAGGGTTACATTACCCCGTTCTAAAATGCTGCTGCCTCTAAACTGGAAAGTTCACAACCATAACCAAACCTCAGTTTAGCACAGGAAGGGAAGAGGATGATTGTATCCAGCAGAAGAACTGTGTCCAGTTAAAATTACAGTAAAAATAAGTGTGAGTAGGCAGAATATGAATCAGAATTTGGCCTGGAAACCAGCTTACACCTACTTTTACTTAAGGCAAGAGAGACTTTGGAGAAGTTGGATAACTGGGAGTGACCGTTGGGATTTTGGTTTATGTCTTACCAAAAGAACGACCCTCACATTAATTCTGGCAAACAAATCTAGTACAAGCAGAGAAGAGAAGTTTGTATTGCATCATTTAAACCACTTTCTGGAAAACTTAATGTGTGCATAGGTTTCCCACCCTAAAATACCACCCGTCCAATACTCCTTTGCTTAATTCCTCTGAAATAAGAGCAAGAAATGATTGCTCTGGTAGTCACTTTTTCAAGTAAAATTTTTCAAGGAGTGGGTTAGTCTCATCCTAGCTTGGAAGACTTTCCGTCTCTTTCGACTCCTCACCTGCTTGGTACTCTTCTCTTAGGTTATATGCAACTACTCTATGCCACTGCCTCTTCACAACAGGATGTCAAGAAAGGAAAACACAGTGCAGACAGGCCACAAAGACAGTTTTCATGTCATAGCTGTGAATAGCAACATAATTGGCTCTGAAAAAGCATGCAAAATCAGATGACTATATAGAGCAACCCGTTTCTCTTTCCCATGAGCAGTGTTAATGACCTCCAATAAAGGATAATGATGGTGTACTTTGTTGGTGTCTCATGCTCCAAAGTCTGGCAGATCATTGTCATTGGTGCCAGCCCAAAACTAGTACTAGGGACAGTTATTTCCCACGAATGATGCAGGTCTGGATAGCGTGCTTTTAAAGAAACCATGCAGTAGAGCATCCATTGCTTTCTGTCAGAATATATTCTATTGCCTGGTAGTGTTGAAATGTTTTCTCATCTTTCCATTACAAAGTTTAATCCTTCTAATCCTGGCTTTAACATCCTTGGATCATGCTAAGAAATTCCGTCCTGAGAGCATTTTAAAACTCTATATGACTATTGCTTTGACACATCCAGGGCTCGTTTCTGTCTGGGCAATTATTCCTTCGTCTGTGAATCTTGACGCATTTTCTGAGCTGAGTGAATTGTGCAGAAGCAGATGTCTCAAGCAACCAGGCTGTGCCGAAAGCTCTTTGCCACTGTGTTCATTCTGAGGGAGAACTTTTTGGGGTAGCGACATGCAGGGCTGACCAAGATGTTCAGAAATCATCAAAAGTTTTTAGGTACTTTCACTTACAAATTCCCAGCTCCCTTCAGTTTAAAAGATTCATCTCAAACACTTACAGGTGAAAACTTAAGGCCTTTTCTACACAGTTTGGCTCCCCAAAATTACAACATCTAAGTCACTAGAAACTTTTGAAAGTATTGACTAAGATTGACACAAGACGGCCAACAACAAGAAACCTTAAAAAACCTTAATCTTAGCAAATCAGGCTTGCTTTATGGCTGGTCTCTGCCTGTTATAAAGGAGCCTTGTGCCTGCTGGAATTATCATTATGTGGATGGGATGTAAAATCAAAACTGTATCCACTTGTCATTTCAGTCTTACGGCACTTAGATTTCCTCATGAGAGCAACAAACAAGTGCTGTTATGAACAGTACTTTTCCAACACTGAGTCCTCAGCTATTTTCACACCTTTGCTCCACTAAATACTTTTCAATTTCCAGAGAAATTTGTGCAAGTCTCCACTAAAAAGAACAGGAGAAGAGAAGGTAAAATAAGTTTGTTGTTCACACCCCTTGCATTGAAGTCCTGCCATTGTCGCATGAAGCGTGCCATGAATATGCACAAGTAGCCAAACAGGCTTGTCTCCACTGTAAGGAAGGTGGAGATTGAGACCATTCTGCATTCAGAGATGAAATGAAACAGATAAGAACAATTCATGGAGTTTTTATTACTGTTTCTCTTCACCCTTTACAGTGTGATCTGCACAATAGCAGAGATGTCTGGATTAGGACTTACATTTAGAGCTCTTAAAGCCACAAAAGAAGATGCTGGAGGGAATCCCAGGTCCATTGGTTAGCTCTGCCAAAGGGACCAAAGGTCTGGCAATGACATTAACATCTTGGTATGTGAGCTATATTCATGGGTCTTTGGTTTCGTGGTTCCCACTAAGTCTTAAGGGTTCTCAGAGACTCGCTGGAATCAGGGATGGAAAGGACCTATTACACTAGGTCATTTGGTCCATCCGCTGACCCTAGACACGGCAGGATTTTCCATACTGTGTAGTCCCAAGGGCTTTGTCCTGTCCACTTTGAAATGACTCAAGTCAAGGGGCTTCCACCCTTCCACCACTCCCACTGGGAGACAATTCCACAGCTCGACACATATTCACTTACAAATATTTTCCTGAGAGTACATCCAAATTTTTCTTCACTTCATTTCATCTTGTGACCCTCCTCTTGAAAATCCTTCTGCTCCATCCTTCATTGCTATGAACATTTAAAGTGTATATGTATGTGTGAATGTCTATATATGGCTTCATTATATCCCTCATTATCATTGACCTTGGGGAAGCCAAAGGGTGTAGAGGGATTTCCTTCTCTACACGATCACTCGCAGCTCCTAGTGAGAGCTGGCCACAGTTACTAAAAACAGTGGGTTCCAGGAAGAAGGGCTTTAGGGGACTGGTGTTCACGTGAGCGGTATGGTCTCCAAAAGAGATCAGACAAAAAGGATCACAGTCCTGTTACCCAATTTGTCCAGCAAAGCCCTATGGCCTGAAAGGGCATAAAATCCAGGGCATGGAGGGAACTACATTACAGTGATAACATTGTGTTGGCTTTGAGCAACCTGAATTTAACATTTTACTATCCTACACGCTTCTAGCATGGCTTTGGGAACCTGCATTTCTTTCTGTGCCACATTTCCTCGTGGTAAAAAGATGGTAACGGTAATTACCTTGATACCTCTTTCCACTAGACTCTGCAGGAAAGGGATTGCTGCTGTCTCAATATGCTGGGGCAATGCAGCATCTTATCTCGAACACATGTCAAACATCATACTGTTTCCAGTGGGTTGCCAGGAAAGCAATACTTTCCCTTACAGGGCTGGGAGAGGCAAAGTCTATTGAAAAATGTTATCAGTGGAAACACTCAGAGCCATCAAAGATATGTGCACACCTAATTTCAAAGTATTTCCTCAGGAGCTGAGGAACCAAATTCCTTTGGCATCTTTGAGAGCAATCTTAGCTTCGGTATGCAAAATTGCTCTCCAAGAAAGACTCGGGACACAGAGTGGGGACTTTCAGGCTGGGGCAGGGAAGTGTGGAATAGCCTGACATGGCTGTTTTCTTTTCAAATAAAAGCCATCTCCTGCAGTTTTCGGATAACGATGCGGAGTCCTGGGGTGCTAAGGGACTGCATGGAGCCCTGGCCTGTGTGTTTGCTAGCTGTGCATGTGAGTGGGCTGAAACAAAAATATACAAGTGCTCAGGAGGAGTAAACTATAAACAATGCTTAAAAAAACACTCCAAACAGAGCCATCCCCATGCTTTCCCCAGGCCAGGCCGCTGCAGGGAGTTGGATGAGAAGGAACCTGCTGCGACTCAGCCCAGAGAAGGCAGGAGTGACACTGGTTAGCAGGGAGAAGGAACTTGAGGAATGGGCAAAAACTGTGACTGATGCATCCATCGAAAGAGAATGTCATTCTCTGGCCAAGTTCACTGCCAGGGCTGGCTGCACAGCTTAGAACAAAATATCTCCCTTTTGGAGAAGGAGGATTTTTTTTTTTTTAATGGAATTTTTCCCCCTGGCTTTTTGACCTAATGAATTCTCCACAGCTGGAGCATCTCTGGCATTGCTTTGGAGGCCAGCTGTGTCCTACCTGTTCCACATTTTACCTTATGAGGCTGCTGATATTTTGGAGCCAGGGTTGTACATGCATTGTGGAGGAGCATCCAGGGGTCTGGCATGTGAGAGTCATACCGTGGACACTCTACGGGCATAGTTTCTGGCCTGATTGGGACCAACCTTGTCTTCCTTTCTGACCAGGATCAAAGACAATCTTCATCTCCATCTCTGTCTCCCAGAGCTCCCTTTTCCCCAGTAGTTCTGCTTATTTCGGAGATTTTCCTTCCCATGATGTACCATCCCCTTCCCTGTAGCTGAGCCACTGCTACGCCCATGGGAGTTCCCTTTTTATTTGCTGTCCTTGCTCGCTTTGGGATCTGTTTCTCAGCTTGCTCTCCCCATCAACATTGAGCTTATGCGCTGATTTATCATGTTAGAGGAAAGAGGTGGCTGAGATAGGGAAGGACAGTAGGGAGCAGAGTTTGAGATACTGACCCTCACAGTCTCTACGAGAGCACAGAAAGACAGACAGGTACCGATACGAAGGGATACAAGAAAATTTTCTGGACTTTGTTCCTTTAGAAAGTTTGTTGCAGAAAAAGAAGAAAAATAGAGGTTATCGTTTTAAATATCCTCAAAACGCAGGAGCTATCTGGATTGCCTGGAGATATATTAGCACCCCACACTACAGTGTTCTTATTTTCTAAGTATGCATTCCTTCAGGTTACCAATAATGCACCATTGCTATCTGGCAGAACTGCAGTACCGTTCAGTCTGTCTCCTTGCTCATTCAGGCCTCTTCCTTGCATTTCTGCTCTCCATCCTATCTAGATCTAAATATCCTCAGCTAAGGGGCTCTCACATAGCTTCTATGAGATGGTTATTCCATAGGTTAACATTTTTATTTCCAGGAAGATTTTCTTGATGCTCAGCCTCAGTTTTCAGACTCTAGCTTCAGGCTCACTCCCAAGTCCTTTCCCTTCATACTTACTTAATTATTGTACTTGAGTCAGTCCTTACATTTCCAGAATGGTAATTACCAGGAGTGCAATTCTTTCGATTGTTTGAAGGTCTGGCATAACCTTCACTTTTTCCAGGTCTTCTCTTCTCAACTTGTTTCTGCAGGGTGGCAGATAAAATTCGCTCACTTGTAACTGTGGTGTTCCCAGATTCATATCACCTGGCACTGGCCACTTTACTTCTTATCCAATTTTCCACATACTTCTCTACTTCTTTTCTACCAAGAGCTATTTTTACAGGTTGATTCCCAATTGTTCAAACATATTTTCCTTTTTTTTTTCCTTCTTGTTTTTGTTTGCTTCTTTTCCGTGCTGATGGAAGGTTACAAAAAGGACGTGGTATTTCAGCTGTCTGAGTCAGTTGTGCCCTGTCCCTCCTTTTCTCCTGATACATTGGTAAAAGCACATTTTTCTGCTGCTTATCCGTTAATTCAGACTGCTTTTTGGCTGGCCTTATCTTTTCCCTCAAAGCCTCGGCTTCCTCCGAGTGTTCTTATTTGGTTGCTTCTCACTTAGACTGCTTCGCGCCTTCTTTTTCCTGCCTGACCTACGGTCTTCTGGCATCGCCTGTTGGTACCCTGTCAGCTACTTCAGCCTCAGGAAAATCACTGCTTGTGCCCCCTCAGGAACTGGTTTTCCCAGTTTTTTACCACACCAGTCCTCATTACCATATCCCCGTCTAGCACTTGACTTGCTAGATTTCCTCTATGCCAAACTACTTTCTTTCGGTTGATTATTTCTATACTCTACGAACTTACTATGCTGAAATCCTGCCAGGTTGCTTGATATATCTTTTCTTTTTTTGACCATGTCTTTTTTTATTATATAGTGCCTTGCTTCTTTCTTTTTCCTTCTCTCACCTTCTGTTTTTACAATGCCGTGTATCACGTTCTCCTAACTGGATGTCTTCCAAACTATAGAAATTAAACCATAAATGTTCCATTGCCTGATTTTCCGTCCTTTTACCCCCAAGGAGATTAGCAGGGAGAGGGGAAGTTTGGTCAGTTTTCCCAAGGTTCCTCTAGATGTTTTCCACCAAATACTGATGGCAGCTGTTCTGCAATGGTTACTCCTGCCTACCACTGCAGCAGCTAAAAGCCAGACATGAAAAGGAAGCGTCTATCCCTGTAGAAACCCAAAGAAATAGATGTTTCTCTCCCTGAAGAGATTAACACTGAAGTGCTTATAAGACAGAATTTGTCAAAGGTATTAATGGGGTTATACAATGTTGAATGCAACACTGCAGAAGCGAGCAGCATTATCAGCGACATTATCATAACACCGCTAGTTAAGAAGGATCGAAGAAGATCCAAGAAGGGGTTTCTTTCTTTATTTATTTTTGTTTCCTTTAAGAGATCACTAAAAAGAAAAGGAAAAGAAATGAAAGCCATTGAGCACGAGTGGAGTTAAGAGTGGGAAGCTAAGAGGGCAGACATGGCACAGGAGAGGATGAAGGAGTGAAGGGAGCACAGCAAAAGCATTTGTGCAAACTGCTCGAGTTGCTCCTGCCACAGCCCAGGTTTGCTCTGCCCTCCCCTGAAATCTCCTCTCTGTCTTGTACTGGGGACGTTCCTACTGTTTCTTCCCAACCCCTGAGATGTCTGATATTAGTAGACCTTAATCCTGGACTTCTCAGGAGCTACGCTGGCCTAAGCCCAAAACATTGGAGGAATACTGGCTGTGGGTTGGACAAAGGAGCCTATAATCACAGATTTCACAGTACCTTTGCTTTTCTCAGGGATACTGGTTGAGCAAAGGACTCCTGTTTCCTACGGCTTTTGGGATGGATAATATCATACTCACGTCTGGTCTGCTGCGCCAGACAAATCAGGACATCAGAGTTGAATGTGTCAGTCTTGGAGTAAACGCAGTGGTGGCACTGCAGAAGCGGATCTTCTCAAAGTGCCACTTCCAGTTCCCTTGTTTCCAAACAACTAATATTGAATCCAAATCATCCATAAATTTCTGCCTCACACGCCCCACTATGGTAGACCG
>NW_009615625.1:98993-129937 GCF_000690535.1 Cariama cristata
ACCTTCACACTGTAGGTCAAAGCTGAAAACTAAAAAGGTGATCTGGCATCAGCAGAGATGCAGCAGTGCCTGGGGCATGGACTCCTGCAGTTGACTTGGACCACATATGGGTGAAACTTTAAGGCAGGAGGGGGCTAGTAGAGCATTTCCAATCACTGTCCACGTGGTATATGCATGTGCAAGGCTGGAGGTTTGCCTCCTCTCTTGTTTTAATCCGGCAACTGCCGTGTGAAGTGATCCCAAAGAACTGCCTGTTCGTCATTCCCTGCTTCACTGGAGGCTGTGGTTTGCTCCCCAAGTATGAACTAAGTACGAACAGAGCTGCCCGTGAGAGGAACAGAGCGTGCATGCAGACGCAATCAGGAATGTTCTCAAAATTACCACTCTGCTCTGTTCGCTTCCTCTCGTGAGCTCTGGAGGAGACTCCAGAGAATTGCTTCTTGTTCATTCATTGAAGTCTAAAGAGGTTATGGCACATATAAAGAGCCCGCAACATGCACACATGTATAACCCAACACAACGCTAACTGGTAATTGAAAACAGGAAAGGTCAACATTGTTTTGCACAGAAAATTTTAGCGTCAAGGTAAACCAGTGCACCCAGAAATGTTTATGGCAGTTGCATAAACAAAACCTGTGGTTGCAGCAAAGGCCCCTGGCATGAACTGGAAAATCTTCACCGTGCAAGCAGAATAACTAGTGTTTCCACAAGGCCAACTCAGGAGAAATAACCGGGATTGCACAACGATCCACTGCAGGACTTTAACTCACAGTCACCCCACCTGCAAATAGCTGTTCTTAATTGCTGCTATTGAACTCTGTCCAGCTTCAGTCTTCATTGCCTTTATTTTGCTCAAAGTATTCCTATGTACTCCAGAAAGGCACGGTTGCTCTGCAAGCCTTGTCTCTGCCAGCTGTCTGTAGGCATCTCCTAGGCGTTGGGGCACTTCCATTGTTCGTCACGTTCGTTTGAAGGAAATTGGGTCACAAAGTAGTGACCAATCAAACTGTAATGGGAACATTTCTGCAAAAAGCTCCCAACCCATCCCAGTGTCAGGTCTAGAGCTGGGATCCTACATTGAATGTGATGGGGAGACCATCCCTCATCCCTGCCTTACCCCCAAAACGGAGCCTGATTCTTTGCACCTCCAGCCTCTACAGGCCACGCTGTTACACACGGCCTGGCACAAACTGCTCGGCAAAGATCACGAAAGCAACAGCAGCTGGAAGCCAGCCGTGATTTACAGCCGGAGCCCTTCCTAGCGTTCACTGTGTGTTGTGCTGTTACGCAGACCAGAAGATGTGGATTTATGTCTTCTCTGCAGAAAACAAGTGCAGTCATAGCATGCCTCCGCTTCCCTGCTGCTCCAATTACTGCTGTAACAAGAGTCGTTATTTATAAGCAATACACAACCCTATAGCTCAGTTTTCAACGGATTTATGCCTGGAGGGTGAACTCCTCTGTGGAGACTCTGGTGACGAATAAGGGGCATGTTTACACTGCAGACCTTCCTTCAAGGATACTTTGCCTCCATCTGACTGCCTATTTGCACAACTTTTGACAAACTCATGTAAGTTTTTGAGATCTCTTCCTCCTTAGCAAGTCTAGTTGACTTTGGTTAATAAGCAAGGGAGTTATTAGGGAATACACAGAATTAGGGAATAAAGAGAAAGATCCCCTCAGCATGCCTATGCAGACACCCACCTGGTGTGATCTCTTATCCTTGCACACAGAAGGGTTTACTCCCCCACTATTTGTGCTTCAACATCAATAAAGGAGACAGAGAGATAGATCTTTCCCACTGCTGACTATGCCTTAACCTTCCTACTTACTCTCCTCCTCTCATGGCTCCTTCCCTCATGATACAGGCATGGTGCACTCAATTCCATCTCCAAAAATGACCCGTGAACCCATCTGATCCCTCACTGGGCTACACTCATTCTTTTTTAGGTCCTCCATCTGATCTGTCAGCTGTGGTTAAAGACTGGCAGATAAGTTGTCCTAAATCACAGATGGGGACCGGTGCAAGTTTTGTACCCGGACCTGCATAGGACGACCAAACCTGTGAACTCCCATCCCATGTGTGTACGTGCACCCCAAATCAGCAAAGTCCTGATTTTTCTGGAAACTTTCAATTATAAGGTGGAAATCCCCTCAGAAAAGTGAGCAGATCGGATCGCGAGAGGCTCCAAATGACTGAAAGCATTTGTTTCAAATGATCTCTTTAGACATTTGTTTTGACAAAGCAGTGATTTTCATCACAGCAAAAATTTCCACCGACACATTAAACTTTGACAGTTTTTAAGTTTCCATTGAAAAATCATAGATGCAAAAAGCAAACTTTTTTACTGTTACTAAAAGTCTTAGTTTTCTTCCTCCTAACAGTTTTCTGTTGCCAAAAATGGGAAAGGTTTGTTTTTCTTTTTTTCACCAAAACCTCTCGAACACTTGAAGTTTTGACATAAACTACATACTTTGATGAAAACTAAAATTCTTTGCTTTTAATGACATTCATGGGATAAAAGACGTGTCCCAACCAGCTCAACTGCTATGTCAGAGAGGTTTATCTTATATCATCACTATTCTGATCCAAAGCATATTTCTAGAATGTGTCTACTTAACATGTTTAACATGCCAGTAAGAACAAAGAGGAATCTCTCCACAGAAATGAATGATTCTACTTCCACTGGGTTGCGAGTCAATGAGTTTGCATTTTCAATTGATATTTTAAAAAATACTACTACTTCAGCTATGTTCAGAATCCGAAAAGGTTTTGGAGATTTTTCATGGAGAGAATAATTAATCATTTAAAATTGCTTCTCAAGGGATATGCCAACTTCTCCATAAGCTGCTGTCTTTACATTAAGGTTCGATGTCTTTCCAAAATGTAGGATAAACAAAGATATGGAAAAGATGAAGTATCATCTGTGCTATGATAAGGTCATCCCACCTGGCCTTAATGTACAGGAACAATGGATAAAACATTTATGTATCTATTAATGGGTTGGTAAATAAATAAATGGAATATTCCTAAATAAAATGAAAAAATAAATAGAGGCACTTGGAATGATAGTATGACTTGGCTAACTATCAGGTACTAGATCTTGAGGAACCTTGCAAATATATTTCATAGTAATAGCTCACTTTGAAGACAGCAGAAGGTTGGAAAGGTAGAATCACTGAATGAAGCATCCTATTTTCCTCTACGGCTCCTCTCTGCATGGGAGGAAAACCCTTAAACACCCACAGAGCTGCCGCCTTTGAACACCTTTCCTCTACAACACCTACAGCAGCCGTTATCTGTGGTCCAGGCAGCTGGTGTGGATGAGCACTGGCTTTCATGCTGCGTGGGACAGTCTCATCCTTTCACTGTGCTGTCCTGTCTGCTATAGGAACTTGCTGTCTAGACCTGGGCACTGAAATCATCAGCTGCTCAGGATGGGCTTTCTGCAGTCTCTTGCAACACTGCCCTGATTTCACGTTTCACTATTGTGAGAGTCAGAGCTGGCGAGAAGAGCATTAGTGATTCCCCCACGGACTCACAGAGTGTCCACAGCAAGGAGTGAAGTCCATCTGCAAACTTACAATGTCGTTCACTCATCTGCAAATTGCAATCCTTTGACTTTTGGGGCAGTAGCCATCTTCTTTAACTGGACCACAGTTAAAGCTGAAAGTATCTGCCAAGACCAATGAGCCAAACAACCTAACTCACCAGCATTGTGCGTGTTGAGTTATTGTTTGCATCTGTGCAAACTGGAAACAAAACATGGTTTTCCAGTGCAAGTTTGCAAGATGGGTCAGAATAACAACCAAAGCAAATCCATCGTTATTTTGGGTACAGGACTGATACTGCAATCCAGGACAAAAAAAAAAATAAATTGTTTTGCAATTGTATAAACCATTTTGTGTAGCAAAGTTGGTGAGACAGTTTGAAGCTGGAAACCTGTAATTTACCCATTCTGTTGAGAAGAGAAATGAGACCTGGAGAGGTGAGGTGTTGACTCAAGGGCATACTCAAGGGCTTAGGGGTGGCTAAGGCAGATGCAGACCTTAGCTCCTTGCCTCTCACTGCACACTTCAGTGCAGAAGATGTTCCTTCCTCCAGCACAAGGCAGAGGGTGCTTGCTCAGAATTTAAAACAAAATCTGTGTCTTTCTGTTCCTTCTTTCCCCTATCATTCCCCCCAAAATCTCTTACTGTAAAGTAGTCCTCCACTATTATTGTCAAACTTAACATCTCTGGTTGATAACATCAAATCTAACATCTTTGATAAAGGACCCAAATCCACCAAGTGTCTCAGAAGAGCTGTATTTGGGGTCACAGAAGAAAGGGAATAGAAATACAAGCATCTGGTGGGGCTGCTGGGGGGGGATCATATTTGGGGAGAGATGCTTTCGGAAAACAGGGGGGAGTTGTGGGGGGACAGTAAGAAGAGAAGCCACGTTTTCTTGACGTCTAATTCCAGACAGCAGTACCCTCAGGAAGAGTAAATCAAGGGCTGCAAAACAATAGCACCTTGTATGTTAGGAATGTGAGCAGTGACGAGGCAAGGGGGGAGAGAAAGCCTTGCCCCGTGTGGTAATGTCTTTTTTGCTGAGTGTTGCTAGATTTTGGACCTACGGGCTACCTCCATCTGTTTGTGAATCAGCCTTTTCTCCTGGACACATTCCTTCCTTACTGTCATCATGCTCCCAGCACTGGAGTGACCACAGCCCAGCTCGTGTATCGCTATAAATACATGTCAGGGAGACGTCCCCGACGCCTCTTCCTTTTAGCATCGCCGTCAGATTGGACTGGCAGGCACCATTGTGACGGGCAGAGTCCAAGCAGAATAGTTTGTGGGGAGGATACAGGAGCGAGTTCACCAGTCAGCCCAGTCCCAGGGGCTGAATTCACGACAGCTCTTGAATTAGGGCCAAGCTGTGAAGGTGATGGTCTTTGACAGGAGAGCATCTAATCTCCCCTAGCTTTATTTTTCTCATCCACATAACTGGATGATGTTCATACCCTGCTCTGAAAAATGTTAGAGGCTAAACGTTAACATGGACTATCTCAAGTAGGAGCTGACAAATAATAAAAAGGAACATTTCCTCCTGAGTTTATCTGAATTGCTTTATTAGTTCAGCTAATTCGCTCTGCCCCTATGCTATTCACTTTCAGCGGGAGATCCAGAGTGAAGACCAGAGCCGGATGAATGAAAAATACCATTTGTGCGTGTGAGTGCGAGAGCTTGAAAACTGAACTTTGTTTTTTCTCCAGTAAAAATTTCCAGCTAAATGTTTCAGGTTTCTCGTAAAATAACAGCTATGTCACACATCAAAAACTGTTTTAAAAAAATAGTCTTTTGAATAAGGAATGTGGTGTTTCAATATATCCGAATTAAAAATTCTTGCTGAAAACAAGGAAAAATATATATACTGAAAGATTTTAGTTTTGGGGGGTTTCTTTTATTTTTCTCTTTTAAGCATTATTAAGTTTTGCCCAAAAAATGAAAGGGAAAAATTATTCTAACATTTTCTCTTTGGTCAGAAGGTCATTTTTAAAGCAATTGTAAGGAAATCTCAACATTAAAAAAACATCGAATCAGCTTCAGTGAACATATATTTTAAAATATAATTCTACCATTAAACTTGAAGGCAGCCTAGTATTACTATTGGCAGTGATCCAAATACCAGGAATTAATCTGAAAATACATTAGTAAAGGCTTTTAAATAATGAATATTTGGGGATATATGTTCAGTTATACAAATCTTAAAATATATTTATATTTGTATCTGAATATATGTGCGCTTTGTTAATGGCCAATTGAGAGAGTGGAATTCATGAAATAAACTGTTCATCAGAAATGTGACCTAAACCCAGCAAGATGTTAGGCAGATGCTTAACTTTAAGCTGACCAACATCCCTGTTACATGTGGGTGATTCACAATCTTCTGAGCGAAAGCAGATTTTCTCGTTCCAAAGCTGTCCTTTGCTTTTCTTGTCTAGAACAAGCTTGCAACACATGATGCTACTGGCAGGCTCCTAATGAGCATCATCAGATTCAGGGAAAAAAATCCTTGTGTCATTAAAAGAACAGCAGAGAAGCAGATCACATCTCACCGCTGAGATTCAGATGCCAGAATACCTAGAAATTGCCTCAAAGATCAAGCAATGACGAGGGCTTTAGATGCTCCAGCTGTTCAATGTCTCCGAAAGGTTTTGTGGTACTTATTCATGCAATACCAAGACCTTGTGGCAGTCAGTGTGTCTGAGAGGCCAAAGACTAACCGTGCCATGATGACCAACGAGTTCTGGGTTGGTCATTCAAGGGCAGGTGGAGCTGCTGCGTCTGCTGGGACTTACGGTCTGGGTCCTCAGCCATCACGGATTGCCAGTTCATCCTCTGCCAGCACCACGAGGGCCTCAGGGCAGTGACCTTACACAGCAACATCCAATTGCCTCCCAATTCTGCAAGCTGTCTGGATGTAGGCTTTCTGCTGAAAGGAACTCAGAGGTGCACAGAAGGGTATTTCAAGCAATTATCTTTATAATCCCACTCTTAGGCTCTTTCCTTGGCATGTACTGTTGGTTAGTGTCAGAGGCACAATGCAGGGATAGATAGGCGTTTGGTCTGATCCAGTATAACCAGACTTAAGCTCTTAAACTCATATTCTTTTACCAGTGAAAGTAGTATCGGAGCCTTATTTCCACTTCACAGTCTCACTGTCCACCTTGCTAATTTAAAAATCTCCTGAGGGCAGATGTAGATGAGATATCAGGAAGAAATTCTTCCTGGTGAGGGTGGTGAGGCAGTGGCAGAGGTTACCCAGAGAAGCTGTGGCTGCCCCATCCCTGGAAGTGTTGAAGGCCAGGTTGGATGGGGCTGTGAGCAGCCTGGTCTGGTGGGAGGTGTCCCTGCCCAGGGCAGGGGGTTGGAACTAGATGAGCTTTAAGGTCCCTTCCAACCCAAACCGTTCTATGATTTTGTGATAATTACCGAGCTCTCCTTCAAGCAGAGTCTTTGATAAGTCTCCTGTTAGGGGAAGCAGCATACAGAGGAGATGCCCTGCCTTGCAAAAATTTAGCAAAGAACTGACCTTGCTCTTCAGAACCTGCAGCTTCAGGTTTGAATTGTTCATTTTAGTGGTAAAGGTAAAAGTAAAGGTCAAACATACCCTTCATCTTTTCCAGAATTAGAACCAAAGTGGAAACAGTTTTGCTGTTTGGAAACCACTTAGCACCAGTACATTCTTATCCACCTCTGAGGTGAAAATCTGGCAATGGCAGGGGTTTTTTTGCATGCCTTTTTTCTTGTTTTCCTCCAGGAAAGGGTTTTGCACAAGAAGCAGACTTTACACAGTGGAGGAATAGGAAGTGATTTGAGCTCAGTCATTGTTCTGAAAGGAATTCAGACTTTTCCTTTTGCCCAGGAGATTTCCAAAATGCTTTAGAGAGACAGAGAGACAGATGTTATTCAGCTCTCCAGGGCAACCAGGACCAATGTGAACACAGTTGTTGTCAAGCAACCTGCCCTAACACCGTATACTTATTTAGAAGACAAAGCATCACAGAGCTCCATAACCCACTCAAGGAAAAAGGAGAATTGCAGTTCAGTGGAATAAGGCTCCAAGAGCAAAGGGAGCATTTTCTTCTTTAATAGCAACTCTTCCCTAAATCCATGACCCTGGGTTTAAGCACCTCTAGTCCATACATTTCAAGGAATTTCTTTCCAAAAGGAAAAGAAGGATGGCATCTTTGATTCCTGTGTTTGTCCACCTTAGAGCATACAGTGAAATGCTCATCTGGTTTTGGCTGAGTTAGAGACAGTGCAGAGAGTTACTGAAACTCCTGCGACAGGCAAGGGCAGAAAGCCTCTGCAGTCCTATGAAATCTCAGGAGATGGGAGCCGGCAGCATGTCCCAGCAACTTGTTGTATCACTCCAGTGTGTTGTGGGACCTCTTGGCGTACTCAGTATTTCTGCGAAAAGCCTGCTGGCCTCGGGCTCCTGCTTGCGTTGCTCTTTCCTGCAGGTTACAGAAATGTGCTACACTGGTATCATCTGCCTGACCCAGCCTGGAGATGGCAGCCGTTGTCCAGCATAATTTCACATTTTCCTAAGACAGTCCACCCTGGCTATAGCACCGGTGCCCAGGGCATAGGCACACAAAGAGCTGTTCATACAGTATCCGGGACCTCTCTGCCAGCAGATGAGCTGTTTCAGTTCCCACTAGAGACCACCAGCACCCTGAAACAGCAGCTCTGACTTTACCCTAGTTGTCTTGATGCACGAAATCTTGCTGCAAACATGCCTCAACCTGCCTCTACCCCCTTCTCGAAGCATCTCTTTTCCCCACTCCTGCCTCACCCAGAGCTGGTCACAAGGTCTGAAGCCATTCCATGGCATCAGAAAAAGCTCCTGATCCCAAGTTGCATCCCTACTTTTCCTGGCGGACACCCCAGGCTGGGATGTCCTCTTTGTCCTTTACCCAAGCGGGTTGTCTTTCCTCCCAGTCAGAGATCTTGAGATGCCTTTCCTCCCAGTCAGAGATCTTGGGAATAGATCTACCTCTCTCGTATATCATGAAGATCCCCAGGTGACACCTTTTCTAGAAGAACTCTAGCTGTTTCCAAACCACCCTCCAGCCAGCCAGGCCTGTGCTTTGCTTAACCTCCAGGAATGATGATGACAATCCAGAGGGGTACAGCTGGTAGGAGAGAAAGAAATATCCTAGTAGACAATGCGTGATGGTTTATTGCTTTGGACAGAGATCAGTAACATTTTCAACCTGCTTTGCCACTTTTAACTCTGTGCTTACTTTATTCTGTATTATTTATAGGCAGGTAGGTTTGCACTTTCATAAAACGTTCAGTTTCCTGTTATGTCTAGAGAACTGGTAGGAGGTATGGCAAATATATTCGTAGCAGCTCAAATCCCCTGTGTGGTTTCCATTGAGTGAAATATTCATCACTTCCTGTCCTAAACTCAGTGAAGCACTGCCAATGTTTTAACAAGAGGCTCCCACAGAAATGTCTCCCTCTTCTCTCTTTTTACCCCTGCTTGTGCCTTTCTTTCCATCCTTCCTTCCGTCCATCCATGCATTCATCCATCCATCCATTCACCTATCCATCCATTCATAAATCTCTGGAAGGGTCAGCCAGCACTTACCCCCGTTAAAACCAGGTAGGTCATGTTACTCAAAAGAGGTCCCGTCTATGTTTACGCACTTGAAGATGGAGGCAAGGGAAAAGAAGTCACCTCTCTTCATGAGAATCTTAGGAAGAACAGTACTTGTTGAAACTGCAGAGAAACTTTGCTGGGACCTGCTCAAGAGAGCTGCCATTTGCTTTGGAGGTACCTTCAGAACCAAAAGGTCCAGGAGCTGGGAGTTGTCCCAGTTAGTGGGTTGGACATCAAGAAGGTCATCACTGGAGTGGTCAGGAAAAGATGCTAGTTTTCCCAAGCTTTCACAGTGCCTAACCTGTTGGGCTGCATGGCTTCCTGTGACACTGTCTGTAACCGAATCCTACTCAAGCTATTTTCTCTACTCAGTGTGGGAAAATTCCGTACCATAATGAGGGTTAATAATAGAAAGTTCTTATTTTATTTGAGAGTTTGCCGAAGAGCAACAGAACCATTTCCGACCCTGTTCTCTGAGAATATGATTCCCTCAATCATGTATTATTATTCTGGGACGAGGAGGCAGTGGAGGAACAGGAGGGGGGCTTGGGCCTTCTGAAATGAATGGTTGGGCTTCTGAAATAAATGATTGTCACCTCCTTGTTCATATGTATGAATCAGCGGTGCCTATCCAGATGCAAATGGGAGCCAATACACCCCACGCGCCGTCCCTTGCGGAGCTTCGAGCTGCTTAAATTTAATTTAGTTTCCTTTTCCTTGTACAGTTGAAGTAAGAAGCCACAAAAGAAGCAGAGAGGAAATCAGATCTGGAAAATATGCATTCATCTTGAAAGGGATCAGAAATGTGTTGACAATACAATAAAACATGTATGTGAAAAAGCAACATTGATAGACCTTCTCAAATTCTTCTGCTTGGTAGTCCCAGCTTAGGTCAGATTGTCTTGCAACCTTTTTGAAGGTCGTAATATTTCCTCCATGAATACATTTATAGACCACGGTTTAGATGCCAGTTCTCTGCATAGTGAAATTTCCTTCTTTTTCTTCTTGATTTCAAACAGAATTGTGGTGCTCTGTTTATGGAACTGAATACCTAAGGCTGAGAATGTGGTTGAAACTCTTTAGGATTTTACTAATGCAACGAGCAATGGACCGATGGAATGATACATAAATACTGTGAAGGCATGAACGACTTAGTGATTAGATGGATAGAAGAATACACATTGAATAGAGTTGGATGGTCTGGCTAGAAGAATAGTTGGCTAGAATGAAAGGGGAAAAGAAAGCTCTATAAATCTGTCTGTGTAGAAAGCTGCAGGCAGATGAAATGTCTGCTAGGGAAGTGCTGTGTCTTGGAATCAATAAGACAGTAACAACAGAAAAGCTTGCTCCAGTGTGTTAACCCACAGTCAGGTGGCTCCTCACAAAATACTTCCTATGTTGACTTCAACTTTATCCATATATTTTGGTCTACTCGGTGTCCTTATGAATAAAATAAGATAAAGAAAATGTATTTGCACAAAACTTTGAGCTTACAACAGCCTCCATAGATACTGTCTAGTCTGGTAGGTACTCTCCAGTACCATTGTTTTTATTATTAGTTAGTATTTCTGCCCACTCTATTCCAGGGAAGTTGTTGAGATACAGGAATAGTCACTTTTGTTGTGAGATGGATTGGAAGATGTCTGCTTTATCAATTCCAGGGTTGAAGAAAGAATGAAGATTACTTCGGGTATCTTTAAGCAGAGGATAAGCAAGGGAATTTAACTCTGCAAAATTCTTCATGGAGCTTGAATAATGGATGACTTGAACACTTGGCTTTCAAGCTGCAGTTTAAAGACCTGTGGTGATCTATGGATTTTTCTTACCTGATCTGTGAAAAGGAACTAAGAAAAACCAATTCAGCCACGTGATGTGCCCAGAAGGTGTTTCAGAGTGATGCTGTGTTTTCTACATCCTCAACTGGTTGACATTTCTGGGGGAGTGTTCATAGAAATCTGAAATGGCAAGAGGCTGAAAAGCACAGACCTAGAGCATACATCTACACTTGCCTCTACAGTGGAAGTTAGAGTTAGTGTCAGCCTCCTCCAGCCCAGACCGTTTACTCCACCAGTCTTCATACCAGGCCAGTGCCCACTCCCAGCTCAGATCTAGGGAGCTTGTGGAGAGGAATCCAAGAAAAACAAGTTCCTCTTATGCTCTGCTTCATCACAGAAAAGATAAATGAAGAGCTTTCTCCCGAACGCAGCAGCCAGGAGCTGAAACTCTTCTGTTTTCGGTTTTCTGGCCCCCAGGTCCTTTTCAGCAAAATAGCTGTCCAGCCAGTCAGCCACCTGCATGTAGTGGTGCATGGGGCTGTTCCTCCCTGGGGACAGGGCTTTACACTTCCCTGTGATGGACTTCATGAGGTTCCTGTTGGTCTATTTCTCTAGACTGTTTAGGTTCCTCTGAACGGCAGAGCAACTATCTGGTGCAGCAACCACTCACCCCAGTTTTGCATCATCTGCAAACTTGCTGAGGATGCACTTTTCATATGTGGAATTGGTTTCTGGGAGGACTTGCTCCATCACCTTCCTGGAGCCAATGAGAACCTCACAAACTTGCTGTTCCCCAAATCCGCCTTCTTGTCCTTCTTGAAGAGTGGTATCTCCTTCCTTCGTTCCTCAGGAGCTTCTCCCAGTGGCCATGGTCTTTTAAAAGATAATCAAGAGTGTCCTTGCAATGCCACCAGCCAGCTCCCTCAGCAGTCATGGGTGCAGCCTATCAGGTCCCACAGATTTGCATCTGTGATGCATATTTTAAGCATTCCCTAACCTGATCCTCCTCCACTGAAAGTAAGTCTTCTTTGCATCAGGTTTCCCCCCTGCTGATGTACCTCTAGAAGCCCATCTTGCTGCCCTTCATATCCCTCATTGGATTCAACTCCAAGTGGGCTTTGACTTTCTTAACCTCATCACTGCGTACACAGACAACATCTTTAAATTTCTCTTGGATCATTTGTCCCTGTTGCTACTGCTTGCATAGTCCCTTTTTACAACTGAGTCTTGTCAGGAGCTCCTTGTTGATCCATGCAGGTTTTTTGCCTCTTCTGGAGTAAGCCCCCTTCAGGTTTCTGTATTTTGTTAGTATGAGGTCCTTTTTGTTCACATCACCCTTTGCTTGCCAAACTAGTCCGCCACTTCCTCACTCAATTGTATCGTCATTGCCCTCCATCATTATTTCTGGTTCAAAGCTCTCCTCACCAGGTTGGCCAGCCTTTTTGCTAAGACGCATTTGCCCCACTTGGTCAGATACATCCCATCATTCCCCAGCAGTCCTCCATCCTCAGGGAGAGTCCTATAGTCATAAAAGTCTAATCCCTGTTGTCAACACTAGCTGCACAATCGGCTATTGACCTGCAGGATACTTCCACTCCTTAAGGTTTTCTTCTTCACCAACAGGACTGAGGAGATACCACCTGATCCCCATGCCCTTGACCACTACCCACGGAGTTGGGTAGTCCAATTTGATATGTTTCAGGTCTCCATGACCATATTGTTGTTGCCTACGTGGAAAAACATCAGGGAGTAAAAAGCATCAGCGAGTAATAGTCCAAGAACCAGACAAGCCTCAGCAGTCTTTCTGCAAAGTCCCAGATCTGCAAAGCCCTAGCAAGGAGCGAACCTCCCTAGACACTAGGTCAGGTGGGCAAGTGGGGGCCTCCATTCCCTGCAGCAGGGAGTCCCATCACTGTCACATCCCCCAGTGCTCCTGTGTGGCTCAAGCTACCAGCTTGGATGCTGTTTTGGGTAAAGCTCCCAGCCCCTTCTCTGCCACCAGGGCGCTGAACCTGTTCTCTAGTTGCACATCTGCAGGCAGAGAAGGGACAACAAGGTTCACCACTGGACTAGGATGTGTTTCCATTATCTTCTTCCTTTGACCTATTCAGATTTCAGCTACAGGCAGAAGGAATTGCCATGCAAGGAAAAGGGAGCACCTGGCAGTATCTGTGCTGCAAGAGGAACAGGCAAAAGATTGCTTTTTGCCGATGTTTGGCCGGCTGCAGCGTGCATCTGAAGGCTCACAGCACAGGCAAGTCACTTGGAGAGAAGACGTGGGCTAGTACTTGTCTGACAAAAAAACCCCAACAGCCTCTTTGAGGGCTGATACATTGCGATCTCACCCTTTCCCAACCCTGCCCAACATCCCATGCTTTCTCAGTAAAAACTCAGCATCCCACTTTTAACACTTTCCCTGTTGCCATATCCTTCAATCCCTAGGACAGAGCTCGAGCATTTCCCTGGCACTGATACCCCAAGTTCAGACATGTGTGTATTCCCAGGGGCTGCTGGTAGCCACCCCGTAGTGTTCCCCTTCCGCACTGCACTTCTCCTGTGCCAGGAGCAGTCACAGAGCGGTTCTGGCCCTTGCACAGCATGAGCAGACAGGTCTCTGCTTTAGAGCTGTCCCCAGGCTGTTTGTGGGAAGAAAATGTCATCTTCTTCAGCAGTTCTCAAATCTAAGTGGAGCTAAATCAGCACTGACCCGTCTGTCCAGGCTGCCTAGTGTCACTCCAGAGCGCAGCACCCAGCTGAATACATCATGACCACTGTGACAGGATGTCACAAGTGTTGTTTCCTATCCCAAAAGTGGGGCAAAAAGAGAAGAGGAAAGGCCATCAGCTGGCCCAGAGAAGAATGTCCACATGGAAGATGATTCTGCCAGTATTTCTAAACTAAAAGAATCAATCCAGAGTGTTATCTCTGGCTTTTCCCTCGTGCACTTCTCATGGGAAAAGGTGTAGTTGCATTCCCAGCTTGGTTTCCTATTGCCTCGCACTCTGTGCACTCGTTTATACTGGTGCATTCAGCACTTTGTACTTTTACCTACAGCCCAACTTTCTGTGTTGTAAATTCTTACCTCCAAAGGCCTGTCTGGATGCCAACAGCATTATGCCTTCCCAGGCAATACACCCCGAGTAGCTGTAGGCTCTGTGGCAGCCTGGGGCTGGATTCCTAAGGCTGCCTTCTTTCTTGAGACCACAGTTTTGCCAGGAGAGCTGAGATGGAGAGTCTAAATATAATCCAGCTTCTCCAAAGCCACGGACTTGGTGGCAAGGAGCTGGTTTAGTGCTGATTTCATCCAAGCTAGTAAATCTTTCCCTGGGCTGTATTTAATTTCAAGCTCTCCAGGGAAGCATTGAGGTCGCCAGAATTGTTGTTGCAATGGATGGCTGTGGGTACTTGCTCCATTGCAACCACTGTGGTGCCACATGCCCTTTCCTTACTGTCTCCCTTCTTGCTCTCCTCCTACTATTTCGGATATTAATGAAATTGGTCACTGCAAAAATAAAGAAAAGCCCTGACCTTAGATCTTATTATAGTGGAACTAGGGTGTGTTTTTTTTCTTTAATTTCTTTTTTTTTCACTTTTCTTTTAGGCACATTGCACATATGTATTTTTTCCCAAATCCAGTCGAAATTAAGTGGCTGTTGTGTGTGTGTCATTGCTGCCCTCTACTGCAGGGAACCAGAAGTTATCAGCTGCACATCGTGAACCTGGGGGTGAGTGCAGAGGCCCCCCCTCTGCTGGTCCAGGACTTCTGGTCTCCGCTATGAAGTTCTTTAGCACATGAAGCATCTCAGTGAGGTTTGTGTTAACCTAAGGGTAGTGAAAACCCCAGGCTAAAAGGACCAGCAAAGGTTACCTATTCCAGGGTTTTTCAATCTTTTTTCACCTTGTGGATCCCCGGAGATGTTCCAGTGGAGGTGTCACTCCCTGCAGGGCTTTTGCACATGAAGATCTCCAAGCAGCACAGAGAAACTGGTTTATCGCAGGATGAAGTCTGCTTCACAGCCGCCTTAGAAATAAACCTCCACCAGCAGGTATCCATGGCCCACAGGTTGAAATCCAGAAATCTAGTCCTCTCCCCACACACCTCCAATCTCAGCTAGCATCCCTGCCAGATCTTTCTAGAATGTATTCCTAGAAATCACTGTTTTTTCCTGCAGTCTCAACTGAATTATGGAAGTTTTTGTAAGAACTCATGAGTTGGCATGATCAATCCTATTGGAGACTTACAGTACAAGATAACTCATATGTTTTATTACTCAGGTTTGTTTATTAAAATATGTGTTTGAAATTATTTGTTAAAATTTGTTTTAAAAATTTGTTTAAAAGTATTTGTTAAAATATTTTGGTGACTTCAGAAGATGCTGTATTCCAGGTTTGCCTGAAATCTTCCAGATCATCTTGAAACAAGAGATTATTTACAGAGCTCTGTGCATCACTGTTATGAACAGTCAAAAGCAGATCAGTATCCTTTTTTACAATGAACTGTGCTACCCCACTGCAAGGATAAGAGGGGCATGTTGTCCCTGGATTAGGTCAGAAGAGCAGATCAGGAAATGACACATGCTCCTAACAGGAAGAAATCCAGGAACAAAAGTAAACAATAATCAGAATAACCCAAACAAAGGAAAACTCACGTGGGCAACAAACTCCAGTGTGTGAGCTGTAAAGCTTCCACTCATCAGGGGCATCTGGAGGGTAGTAGAGAAAAGGGCTCAGAGGAGTTACTTTATACATGTATTTATTTAATTGTTTTAAAGAGCCTTTCAATTAAACTGCAGAACTGGAGAGAAGCCATCAGCCAAATGGCAGCCAAGGAAAAGTTTTGGGTTTTGACAAACAGATAAGCTTCTTGGAGATGCTACCTAAAACAGTTCTGGTTACAGGACACAGATGTGTATTCAGGCTGGGAGAACGCAACTTGATCATTGACTACGTCACTTGCCAGAGCTGCCTGGTGCCTCAGTTTCCTTCTCTCTGAAGGACAGAGAGTCTGAGCCTCGGGGAAATAAAGCCCAATCCCAACGAGGCCTGGGCCTCACTTAAGAGCTGGGGTTTGGTGAGTGCTCCTTTGCAGGCTCTGATTACTTTCTGGGGGCAAAAAGAGGTCATTCAGCATGACAATGTTTGTCATATTGAATGGCTAAGTACTATTCAGTTCAAAGGAATTTCCTAAGTAACAATGCAGATGTTTATATGAATGAACTTTTCAGAATGTTTATCTAATAGTAACAAGCACTTATTCTCGGTCAAAGCCTTTTACGCACGTTGTCTTAACTCTACCGACACTCCTGTGAGCTCAGCCACCGGCCGTGATCGGCTGCACTTTGCAGTTAGGAAAGGTGAAGCGGGGAGAGTTTTCGCTAAATTCAGGGTCGTCATTTAAACCTGGCACACATCCTCAAGTGCTTTTCCCACCGATTGCCTGGAGCTCTTCGGCAGTGCGTGGGGTCAGTATGGGAGGGGAGGCAGCACGGAATTCCTTTATCGAGGTAAATTTACAGGCAGCACGTGCTGCATCACATATCTTTGTCTTTCTATCTCTTAACAGGCTTGGCTGGGAAATTGTTACTACCCTCTGAAAACATTCTGGAGATCTTTTATTACTGGTATTTCATGCTTTCATTGATCTCTTTCACTTTTGTACCAAATAGAAAAAAGATGTGGGCTCCTACAGAAAAATTGTAACTCCAAGTAAAATATTTTTTGGTGTAATAGTACGGGGTGGAGAAAGAAAGGAGAGAACAATATTAGATTTTTTGTTGCTTTTAGAGGAAATCCCCCATACTTTCAATCAGAGTGGACAAAAGGAATATTTTTTCTCAGAAGTGCTCAGTTAGTTAGAAGCTCTCTTAATTAATAAGAAGGCTCTGATTGGCTTTAGCAGCGTGTTCCTTTTATGTCTATAAAAGTAACCTGCATGTCGAGTGGATGAAAAAATTACAGCAATAAACCAAGATGCAGAAGTCCTGGGTTAGGAGTTCAAGGGCAGGCAGCCTCTCCTGAATCACTGACTCGATCTCTTGTTCTGCAAACATCTGCTGCCACAGGGAACCCTTCACATGCTGCTTTTTTACCTGCCGAGGCTCATTGTCCTCCTCCTTCTCCGTTGCAGACCTTCGCTGCCCCAGCAGGCAGGGATCTGCTGCTCCCTTCCAGCCCACATTGACTCACGCTGGTTACTCCCATCTGTTCTTACGCACAACATCTCCCTCGGCATAAACAGGTCTTTTCCTTCCTTGCTGTTTACTCCTTAACTTAATTATAAAGAGAAATTTGGTCCTCATCAAATTCTGTTTTGCTAGGCTGAAACAGAAACCCTTTTTCGCCAGCTGTGGCGACACCAACGAGCCATTTCCAGCACCCGAATACCCCTCTTTTTAGATGACCTCGTTTGGATTCCATCATTTTGGATGTGGCTCACCAGATCTCTGCACTGCAGATCCATGGTCACCTTACCGGAGGGTTTTCACCTCCACCTTGCACAGCAGCACTAATATCCCCCTCTCTCTACTGCGGTTATCTCATTGGGTAACAGCTCAGGATCACCAATATATTTATATCACTGTTCTCAAGGTGAACAAAGATGTTATTGTTTTCAAAGGCGTTTAACTCTCAAAGCGTTGTTGGGTGAAACCCTTTCTCATCCCCACCAGATGAACTGTTTGCCTCACATTGCTACCTCAAGAAAAGCCCTTGTCCACAAGCTATACCAAGAAAAGCCTGGCAGCTTCAGAGATGGCCTTGAAACACAGAGGTTACACCTTTCCTCGTAAATAAAATGATCAACTGAGCATTCACAAGCTGTGAATGCAAAAGACACATGATGGGTTCCATCCTCATGGATGCACTTTCAATTCATTTAACAACGGTATGGCCCAAATTGCCTGCTGGAGCTGGTTTTTAGTTGCTTTTAGAGGAAATCCCCCATATTTTCAATAACTCCTGGCCCACAGTTGGGCATTGCTACACCAAAAATGATCTGAGGGAATGAACAGCCCGGCTGCTTGCAGTCCAGTGCCCGGCCCTGTGGGCCCCACGTACTTCGGTGGCAGTTACAAAACAGGACATTTGGTCGGCGTGCTCCACCACGGCATGTCTTTTGTGTTTGCAGTGGAAGGGTGGGTAGGAACAGATCTCTGTTTTGAAGTGTTACGGTTGCTTTTCCATCTCACAACTGCAAGTCTGTGAGACACCGTGCCCATGATATTGATGTTAGCTTTGTCCTGACCTCTTCTACAGGAAAGACGAACCAGCAACTCTGTGTTTTCAGAAGGAAAAAAAGAAGCTCTAGGACTACAGCGCAAAAAGAGCGATGGTTTATTTGGGTCTCACCGCTTCTCGTCACTCACCACTTCATAGCAGCACTGCTATGTGATGCTGATTTGGAACAGGAGAGAGATAACAGCTCTGACAAGGAGCTTCTGTGTCAATATCTACAATGTGGAAAAGTGGGGAAGAAGGGTTTTGAGGTGTTGCAACAGTCAAAATCCCTAAAACCCAAGAGGTACGATATACTCTTCTATTTCAGCTGAACAAAGATACAGAGATGACACAAGAAGGTCACATTTCTCTCTTCCTGAATGTATGAACCCTTTTCAGGACACCTGAAGTACCTCTGTCTCTTATTTTGTTATTCATGATTTTCCAGTATTGTGACAATATTGCTACATTGAGACTTGTTTGCAATGCGTTTATAAAAAATAGCATTCAAAAGGGATAAGGATTGTATCTAGTCAGCAAAGCTGGAAATAACTAGGAAAATCGAATGTTCCCTGCACTGTTCTGTTGTTCAGAGAAACTGCTGACAGAAGTGGTCTGCTGTTTCAGGGGAAAAAAAAAAAAATCATACAGACCCCAGTTTGCTGGGAAAAAACAATCATTTGCTCTAAGAAAGTTGAGTCAGAAGTTAGTGGCTGTTACCCCAGCACATACACTTTTGCCTTCTGAAGGAGCATTTCCCAACCATAGACGGAATACCACAAACATGTCCAGAACAATTACTTTGAAGATACAGTATTTTAACGAGGCAGGCATGTGTGAAGCATCACCACCGAGTCTGTGTGTAATTTTCCAGCCCACTCCCTGCGGTTGTTCCTCTTTATGTTGGGTCATCAGCCTGTTCCTTCGCTGCGGCAGGGACAGTCTCTCCTGGCTATAAGTCTGCAAAGCAGCTAAAACACTTTCGTCACCCTCTCAATAGCAGGGGTAATAACTGCATGAAAATAGAAGGCGGCAGGACTTCTGTTTTTGCTGAAATGACCTCTCAGGTCTTCAGGGAGAGGAAGGACAAGGGCATCTTTACACAGTTGAGAGATTTCTCCTTTTGCCACTGGAGCTAGGATGAGATCTGCATGTGGCACACGTGGAACAGAGCACCAAGAATCCCCCTTGGAACAAGAGTAAATCGCAGCACACGCTGGATGTACCAACTGGTGCTGTCTTGGGGACTTAGGTGCACTGCTTCTCCGTGCTGTGTAGACATGACCAAAATGGTCCAAAGCAGACTGAGGAAGGCTGGTTCCATCATGTCTAGTTTCAACAAAACAAAAATGTTATTAGGCGAAAGGGTTCAGCGTGGCACTTATTCAGAGCCCTTTAGGCAAGATCTCAGGTTCCAAAACTCACAATCCATAATGGCTGGCTCAAGACAAATGGAAAGTGAAGTGCTCTCCGGAGATGTAGTGACTCTGTGTCTGATCCTAGAAGACTGCAGTAATACCAGAGCATGTGAAAGTGGAGAGGGTGGAGGAAGAAACACCACCAGAATAAATGTCTACCGAGTGTTTTCATAACTCAAAAGGGGTTTCTCCAGGATTCAGCCCGGGTTTTAGGCCCAGCGAATGGAGCTGTTCCCTCCCTCCTTCACCTCCCTAGTTCAGTTCATAAACGTGATTTGTCTTCTGTCATTTGGGGATACCAGAGAGCTCTCTTTTCATGGTTATTTTTCTTTCTATAACGTCTCACATTTTCTGCTGTGCTTGGCAGTTTCCAGGAGCTGGATGAATATTCAGAGGGGACTACGGTGACTCCATTTAAATTGGCATGATAAGAAGAAATGCCAGACAAACAGGGTGAGTTTCTGACTCCGAGACTTTGCAATCCATAGTGACTAGAATCCGAAAAAGACTTCTCCATGTGATGCACTCCACGAGACCATTTTAGTCTTTCGCTTTAAATACTCCTAAGTGTTTATCGTAGGTTTTGCCCGTGTATAAATTACAGAGCACGCAGTTGTCTCCGATGTGGTAGGACTATGTGTGCCCAGAAGTACCAAGACACACGAGAGCGTGTTTTCCTTAGACACATCACACCTGGCTGTCGCTGCAGAGATTCCCTAGGATTGCGAGCCTTAAGCAGAGACTTGTGGTATTACTGAAATTGGTTGGTCTGATTTTGTTTAGATTTGAGGCTTTGCTCCCTAGAATGACCTGGGCTGAAGGTATCATCTCAGCCTTGCAGGAATTGCGCGTAGAAATGGGACAGTCCAAGAGCTAGTTCTGCAGGAAAAGGATGCGGTAAAGCATGCCTTTATTGGGCAGGAGCCTTCAAAGTTACGCTTGCTAGCAAATGCCGGGATAAGACCATGGGATGATCAATGTAAGTGTAGATTACTGTGAAATCTTGCAACAGCTTTGGGCAGTTGCTGCACTGGAAGCGGCAGTAAAGCTTCTAATAAAAGTCCTTCCAAAGAGCTGCAAACTATGATACGTTTTGCACCTTTAAGTGACGATGTGAAGGTGTTCCTTGGACTGACAGGCAGAATTTCTATCAAGCCTTAGGAAACCTGCGTGGCTTGCTGAGGCAGACTCATTCAGTGGTGTCTTTTGAGCTTTATCAGAACTTGCAGAGCCAGTTTGTCCTTAGAAGCATATAACCTCTTGCTCAATGCCAGGAGGATGCTGAGGTTTTTGTTCTTCCTGTTGCATCAGAGATGGCTCTGTCATAGCAAGCAGACTGGAAACACCACAGCTGAGCAGTGTGCCATGGGGACTTACCAGTTTGCTCCTGGAGCTGGCCCAAGAGTCTTGGGACTGCACCCTGATGCTGACCTGGACCGATTCCCTCCTAACTCTGAAATCCTACATTGGTAACCTACTCCAAATTAGGTTTCCATGGGGAAAGAACAACTTGTAACTTATATCCTCCCCTTAACAGTGGTGAGCACCAAGGTGTGATTTACACCACCGTACATCCGAGTCCATCTTTGGAGCCACTCAGTCCCTCTCCACTGATCACATGAAGAATCTAGTCAACCATCCTGCCTAGTCATCTCACTTTTCAACAGCTCAGAAGGGTTGTTGCAACTCTCCTCTTTGGCTCTCGACTTAGGCAGTTCATCTAGGTGGAAAAAGCTGGACTTTCAGTGACTTTGCTGAGACCACACATGGAGTTTATGGACAAGGCACTGAAGGCAGCTCTCCCAGGATCCAGACTGCACTGTCTCTGACATCCAAAGCTTCTGAAAACTTAGGATTCGTGTTTTTACCCTTTTTCTCATGCTCAGGAAGCACACTAACAGTGAGGGAATAGGAAAGAGAGAGGAAAAAAAATCAATAAGCATGCCAGGATCTCTGTCATCCCCTACCTTCACAACCTGAGGAATTAATTACCCCCAACAATAAATCTCAGGGGCTGGAGATGCTTTTTACAGGGATTCATAGAACAAGACGAGGTCTGTATTGTCTGATGCTGTGTCATGGTGACCTGACGCCAGGCTCACGTCTCTTCTAACCCTACCGTGAACCTCCCTGTGCTCCAGAGGGAAGAATTCAGCCTGCAGGGAGGGGACTTACCCTCATAACCCGGTGGCCTTGAGTCAGGGAGACATGTGATAGAGACATCCAGGACGTGCTATAAACAAATGAGCCAATGGACTAAAAATTAGTTGTTATGTCCTGGGGATGAGGACACACACACACACACACACTCATAAGGTTGGTTGTTTTGGGTTTTTTTTGGTGTATAAGTTCCTGAACGGCATCGTTCTCAGAAGAGTTAGAATGATCCACGTACTGACCCTGACTTACCCTGGATTCATGTTTCTGTTGCTGTCAGCTTGCTGTCCTCTATGGGATATGAGTTGCAAAACACAATTTTACATGAAAAAAAAAAAATACACTGTACAGCCATCTATTTTAAACACAATGTCTATTTTTCATTGCATATTGTAAACCACTTAGGCATTTCTAAAGTGATTCATTCCTTTATCTTCTAAACAAAGAGCTTGTGGCTGCACAGGGCTGGGAATTTATGTTTAGCAAGTAAAAGGATTTCCAAGTTAGGATTGAAACAGGGATGTAAAGAGGTCACTAGAAAGCAATGTATTCCTAGAATATAATAGCGTTATTGTCTTTTTAGGATAATTTACATATGATTGAACTATGCATTGTAAATCAGTATATGCCTGCAAGCCAGACATTAGACATGACAAGGAAAGAGGAAAGTACCTGCTCAACACACTTTTCCTCACCTCTTTCAACTGTACCTTGGCTATCTGTGTATAGCATTTTCTTGCAAGCAGTGAACATACTCAATGACATTTTAGTGATTAAACCTTTAGGCTATCACACCTAACAATGAGTTTCCTGAACATATAGCTAAGTAGGTAGATGGAAAGACGTGAAGCTAAATCCTTTCATAACAGCATCAGTCTGTAGGTTGTCTCTGTTTTACTATCCTGTAGATTTTGCTGTCTTCATCCAAGTCTACACTTCACAGCCTATAGAGAACTCCTGGCTCTACCCCTCCTGTTGTGCTTCCTATGAAGTTACTTTGACAAAAAAAAAATCAAGTTTTCTTTCTTTCCAGTCTATCACACCATGACATACTGTAAATATTTCCCTTTTTTCTTTATTTCTGTCCTTTCATAGGAACAGACCTTCCTATTTTTTTCTACCAAGTTTCTTTTATCATTTGAATGTCTGATTTCATATCCTGAACTCAGTTTCAGGTCTTCCGTTTTGTTCCCCAACTCCTTCACTAGCACACAAACATTTGCACAGCTTTTGACTGACCATAATAAGGGCTCTGCATAGATAAGGAACAAAAGAGGAAGACTGGAACTTTTTGAATGTGAAAAATCTGTATCTCATGGAAAAGGAACATGAAACCAGATCAAAACTCATGCAGAAAAAGATAGAAATAAGCAGGGAATCTTGAAATAGCAATAAAGATAAAAATATAACAACAATGAAGTAGACTGATTAGACGAGAAAGCTCCACCTGGGAGACTAGCAGGCTTTTGGGATTAAGTGTGCATTATCAGGAAGGGTTTGATCTGGTCCATGATAAGAGGTATGAAAATAGAGAGCAGAAAGATTTTCAGCTATGCCAATAAAAAGACAATACAGGAATAAGAAATACAACCACCACTCATTGAGTATAGTTTAGAGAAAAAAGGTGTTCTGAGTATGGTGTAAAAAAAAAAGTGTCTGAGTTCTCATTAAAAATGGTGATGCTGTACACAGGAATGAAGGAGGGGGCTGTCATGCTTGAAAATAGTCAAAACCCTAATGGACACTGTCTTGAGCAACCTGCTCTAGCTGACCCTGTTTTGTTCAGGGGGCTTAGTCTAGGTGACTTCCAGAGGTCCCTTTTGAACTCAATCATTTTCAGATTCAGTGAAGGCAGAGCATGAGGTGGAGGCAAAGCAAGATCTACGCAACTCTTGAAGCTGGAGAGGGGAAAAAAGGAGGATGGATCTTCTGCATCCCAGAATGCAAAAGGAACAGGCACATGAGTCTGCAAATCTGATAACATGGATTTTCAAAACCCATATCGAGGTGAGACTAGAACTGTTTGACTGCACTGTAGCAAAGATGACTCCTAGCTTTAAAAGTAGGAAAACTCATTTTCTGGGAAATTTAAGTGTCTACTATTCTTATCTCAGCAAGACAAAAGTGAAATATTTTATAGATAAAGGAAATGAAGCTGATCTTGTATGTCCAGAGTTCTGTAAAGTCTTTGAAAGGGTGCCACATGGGATGCCTTTAGTTAAGACGAAGACAGAGATTTAAATAGTAATTGGAAATCAGATCAAAACTGTCTAAAAAGGAGACAAGAATAAGTATTGTCAAAAGAGACTCTGTAAGACTTGAAAGATGTTAGTATAATAGAGCAGTTTGAGGATAATTTTTGGAACTGAATTTACTGAATATAACCTCCCTCAGAAAAGTGGGTGTGCTCTGATGAAATCTGCTACCGAGAGAGAGAGGTGGGAAGCACTTTCATTACAGAGAAAGTCTGCAATATTGGATAGGAAGTAAGAAACATATGGCCTTGGCAAGTGGCATAATGAAAATGGCAATGTAAACCCCTGCAATTCAGGATTTATAGCCAAAATTTCTGCTTTTTCAGTTGGACATAATGCAAAAAATACCTCTGCCTACTAATTAATATTGAAAAAGCAATGTCTTCTTACCAAAATTCAGTAATTCAAGAGAGACATATCAAGCAAGGTACTTCCATTAGCGATGAGGCAGTCTTCGTGCTTTTCTTGTAGCTACGCTCAGACCTTGCATTGAGTCCTGGAGATTTTTGATCATCCAAACAAGAGCAACTGACACTAGATGGAGGATCAGGAAAAAGAGAAATTGTCTTCCAAGAAGGGAGTACATAATATTGATTTATCTGACTTGGCGAGATGAGAGCTGAGAAAGTTGTGATTGTTTTTGAGTCAGAGGCATGGATGATGAAACAGCGAAGAGAGAAGCAGCACTGGCAAAGTGGCTATAAACTGGCTGTGGATAAATTTAGGTTGGACATGAAAGTTTGTGACTGCGGTGGCAAGGAGATTCTCCTGTTATCCTCTGAGAAGCCTATTTGGAGCAAATAACCTCAACGTTTTAAATACAGGCTTGATCACTTTAGGAAAGCAATGATATGTTGTGGTTGCCTGGGTTTGCCTGGGGTGAATTCACTGGCCCATAAAGGACTTTCTGGTTCCATGTTCTTCTATTCACTTTTTTTTTTTTTTTTTTTTTTTTTCCGTGTAGGCTAAAATCTTAGTGTTTCCCTTCCTCTTTTTTTTTTTTTTTTTTTTTTTTTTTTTTGTACGTGTCAGCTAACATCTTAGTGTTTCCCTTCCGCATTTCACTCTCCAAAGAAAGATCTGGTTTCTGGTAAGCTTAAATTTTTGTAAATGGATCCAGGGAGTTATGAACTGAGGAACATTTTTTTGGTCTGGCATATTGTTTGTTTAATTTTAGCAATCTTTCCAACCTAAAATCAACAGCCCCCCCAACCTCTATGAGTCAGTGTTAGGTGTTGATGTGTTCATTCTCTCTCAAGGGACTTTGGAGGGGAGGGAGAGGGGTGTCAGGCACATTACGCTAATACCCTCTATTCAAAGGCTGAAGAAAGAGAAAGGTAAATACACAACAGCTGGAGTCAGAGTGAACTTAGGTGAACCACAATTTGAGAGGACACGGTCAGAAAAGAGAGATTCGCCCACAGGAGTGTGATCTTGTCTGGCTCTGCAGTCTGGTGAAAGATGACGATCCTGTATCAAACTTTCAAATCTCTCTTCTGTTTCTTTCAAGAAGTACAAGGTAAGCCCAAGGCCAGGACGTACCTAACAGACCCTCTTGTTCTGGTGAAGAAATCACCAGGGCAAGAGCCTGCAGGAGATCCAGATGCAGAAGGAGAGGCCAGGGAAGAACAGGGGACATGGCCAAAGGGCAGCAAACTTGGGAAATACATATATGGAAGGTGTCTTAGAAGATGAAAGCCAGTGTTCACACAGGTGCAACAATTCTTGGCTAACGACAGAGACAGAGTCCGCATTTAACAGAGCAGAGACCTCATCTGGGATGGCTGCATTCGTAGTGCAGCGTGTGGTCTCTGTTTGCATCTGAAGAACAGACGCAGTCCTCTGCACAGTCAAAACACTCGATTCCCCATTTCTCTGCCTGTTCCTGTTCCACTGATCATGCAGACTGCACTTACTATTCTTTCACTCCATCGCACGTAACGAGGTAATTTTCTCCAAGACAGATTGATATACGCCTAAAGGTGGTTCTCGCCACAGACATCTTCCTACAGGTAGAAGTATGAGATGAGGGTATTTCTGGATCTGTATCCCCATCCTCTTCCTGCACCTTGCATCGTCCCCCACAAGCCCTCATGCCATGTCATAGGACGGGCCATACAGCCCTCAGATACCTCTATAGATGAAAACACCATGCTAGTGAGCTGGACCCCCATAATTTCAGGCACTCTGAACGGCAGGAAACATCAATGTAATAGGTACTGCACCCTCAGGCATACGATCTTTGAATTGTAGGCAAAGCTTGTTTTAACTCACACATCTGCCCCAGAGCCAAAGGAGGATTCTGGCTTTGAAGCAACATTGCTCTCAAATCATGGGAGTTTTTTTGGTTCTTCCCATTGTACAGTTGGGAGTTGCTTGTAATGCTTTGCTATCATTGACCCGACCAGCCCCATATTTGAGAAGCTGGTTTCAAGGCTTGGTTTGTCTATGGTTTGCAAGCATCAAGGCATGAAATTCAGACTTGCATCCATGCCCCACAATCCCTTGAAACCAGAGGGAGCAAAGTTAGAGAAGGAAGAAAAGGGTATTTAGGGAACCATCACACTTCTTTAGAAGTCAATACTTCTATGAAGTCTCCAGTCTTAGGGCTGTTATTCTTACAAAGAATAAAGAAAAAAACCTGGGGCAAAAAGAGGTGAATTGCACGATAATCAGTCAGAGGAGCACGACTGCACGTATGGGAGTGAGCTGTGTCCAGAGCACAGATGAGAGAGGAGGTTCATTCATAGACAATGAACACAATTTTCAGACCTGGCTTATTTTGATATCTTTTGGTACCCGCAACATTTTCATGCAAAAATCATATGCTTCAGGACACATGACAGCTTCTAACAAATGTAAGTTGGGAAGTAATTTTCCAAGGCAGGGCAAAGGAAGAAAGATATATTATCGTACAACTGTGGGCCTTCTTACATTTTCCTATGAATTTCCCAAGAAGGGAAGGACACAGTGAGGAAAACAAATGAATTTATCCTCGTTTGAAGATGAGATTTTATAACTTTCTGAAAGGCAAGTTTTTATCCAGCTTTTGGGAAAAAGAAAAGGTCAAAGACAGGTCCTTTTCCAGATAGATGCGATAAGCAATGACTGGGTTAGCCTGTTTAAAAACTTTTCTTACATCTCTGCAGCCACTCGCAGTGCCGAGCCCCACATAAAAAGAAGTTTCCCTTGCCTCGCTCTTGCCACAGATGGCTGTCACCTTTGGTGCCCTGAGCATCCCTTTGCAGGCTGGATTTCAGTGCTACAGGGGACAGATGGAAAGAACAAACAAAAGCTCCCCTTGGCTATTTGTGTATTATAAATAATATATTTTTAAAGTTGGAAGGGAGCCCAGGAGGAGTTTTTCTGGTCTCAGCTGCTGGTCCCAGGGGAGGTGAAGGTTCCAGTGGGGTTTCAGGCTTCAGGGGAGGCGTCAGACAGCTCCTGCACACGGCAGGATTTTTCCAGATTTCACTTTTCACTGGAGCGAATCATTCAAAAATATTTAAAGAGAAGGGCTTAATTCCGCTGCTTCTGGGGGTTACACCAGGGCAGCCAAAGGACACGCACCCAGCCAACAGCCCCTGAATTGTTTGGTTAGGAATTAACGTGTGCATGCACACGTGTGGGAGGGAGTGGGGGGCCATGGAGAGGGTCACCAAGGCTTCGGCTTTGTTTTTTGTCAAAACAGATCGCACGTGGATGGCAGGCAGGCTTGCATGGGAGGGGCTGGGGGACATGGACAAATTACTTCACTGAGCTCTGGCTTGCGATACCATTAGCTCAGTAAATAGCCTTTTTGAAGGAAAACTAACAAAAAGTTACCCTCCTCCTCCCCCAGGCTGGGGAAGGATGCAGCCACTCTCCTCCTCCCAGTCATTCCTCACTCTGTTTTCCCTCTTTTTCTTTCATATGTCCTTCTTCAAATCACCCTGTTTTGAAACCTTACATCTCCCCCGTACCAGTTACTATCCTCTTTTTACTGTCCATATTTCCATCTTCTTGCTTCATATTTTCCCTCTTTTTTCATTTCTTACCTGTCATCTCTTCTTTGCCTTTCGATGTCTCACAGATTACTTTTTTTTCTGGACTCCTTTTCCTCCCTCCTGCCTTTTCCTTCCCTTCTGCTTTCCCTTTCCCCTTATGTTATAGCTATGCCATAGAGCGGGTATGCTCAGACCCTCCTGAACAACCTGGCTTCTCCCCAACAGCAGGAGAAAGAGCCATGCTTGCCAAGACCGTCCCCAGCCTAGAGGATCAGATGCACCTACCCCCAGCACAGAAAAAGCCACTGTGAGTACTACCCAGATTTATCCCCTACACCAAGATCAGCTGTGCTGGAACTCAGCTGATTTATATCACCTGGGGACTGGGATTGAGCTATTTCAATTTGTGCCAGCTGGTAACTGCTGCAAGTTCAGCTGCTGTTGCTGGAGGACTGTATCCTGCTCTTCAGGTTTGGCTAGCAGCTCATTCCTTTTCATAGCACTGAGCATGCAGTCCTGATTTTTTAAAAATCTTGTTTCTGTATGCATGTTCACCTACCTGGATTGAAGTATGTAGCTGCTGATATGGTGTATCTCTTGTGCTCAAAAGTTCAAGTCTATTCCAAAACACAGAAATGCATTGCTTCCATTTTAAACACACTCGTGAGGAAACATTTATCTGCAAACATCATCTAAAGCATCCTGCAAGCTTCTCAGGGGTCCTCTGGCGTTGCTCACCATAGAGAAGAAAAGTGGTAAGCAGTGTTTCACTCTTTCTTCTCTCTCGTATTGGAGCCTGAAGCAAGAGGTCCTGGAAGCCTCATTGACCTGAAACTTTCCCTGGTGAGCTGTGTAGGCATCCCATGTGCACAAGCAGGTGTCCCCCAGACCAACCCACTCCCAGTCACTGCAGGGTGTCAGGGAATCCAGTTCCAAAACCGGTCCAGATCTTCAAATGTAGTCATGGCTCAACTATCCACGGCACTATAGTTCTTGGATTGTTTCCCAACATTGCTTCATAGTGGTTTTCTTGCAGATTTGGCAGCCAGGTGATTCACCTGAGATCCTCTTCACCTGTTCTCAAGGCTGCAGTCATTGTACAGGGTCTGTGATGGGATTTCGCCCTCTCCCCTTCATCCCACGGATATTTGTTCAATTCGCTTTGAGTTCAACCCCATCACCACATTATCAACAGCTAAGTGGGCTTTGTGCACACTAAAACTGAAGCAGGAGAAGCCTCAAATCCAAATAGCTACATTAACTTTCCTCAGAAACCAAGGTGGTCTTGACCACCTTCACTGCTAGGAAAAGTCCTTGACTGAAGTTAAGTTCTGAACAGGCTCTGGGAATTTCCTGGGAGACTGCTACTTGGACTTGGCTAAACCCTTACAGAAGAGAAGAGAGGGCTAAGGGGTGATCTTATTGCTCTCTTCAGCTACCTGACAGGAAAATATGGAGTAGCTGGAGACAAACTCTTGAAAATGCACAGCAGAAGGGCAAGAGGCAATGACAGAAGTTGCACTAAGGGAAACTTTGGTTACTTATTAGAGAAAAATTATTTTCACCATAAGGATGACCAGACACTGGACGGGGATCCAGAGAGTTTGTGAAATGTCCATCTTAGTCTAATTTGATCCTGCTTTGAGCAGGGGGTTAGATCAGAGACCTCCGGAGGTCCTCTCCAACATTCTTTATTCTATAATCATATTGAGAGGTCAACAGACTGTTGCTCGAGTCTGGCTCTTGGCTATGATATTTTACTAGTATAGGTGAAACTTTAAAGTTCAAAACAGCTTCTCCATTCTTCTCTACCCTCTGTTGCTCTCTGCCTGTCCTCCTTGTCATTTACTCGCCTATTTTTTCCCCAATTGACTGGGTTTTGATATTTCTATTCTTACAGCCAAATCCTTCATATGTTTCCCTGTTGCTTACTGTCCCACCTGCTGTGGCAGACGCTCTGGCTTTGCGTTTTTCACATAGCTCGAATACATCCTGCTGGAGATAAGGGGCTGTCAAAAGCTTGAGGAATCCCAGTATTTCTTACAAACGCATTCCATTTAATCCTCAGGGTTTTGTTTTGTTTTCCTAGGGCATTTGCTTTCCAAAGCACTGTGATATCTTGTTTATACCTTTGGTGGATTTCCAGCACTCACATCTGTGTGTAAAGGTGGAAAGAACGTCTGAGCTGAAGAGCCAGAGTTTGATCTGCCGGTTGTAGGTTTTCAGTGATCCAAGCTCCTGAATATCAGCAGCTGCCTTGCCAATTCATGATATTATTTCCTGTTGAATTTCCTTGCCAATCATGATTCTGCCAAAGCACATGAATAAATTCACCTTTTGTAACCTTTTGCCCTCTAAAAGAAAATCTTTGAGCTGGAAACTGCTGGAAATCTCATTGTCTTCTTATTTTCCTCACAAACTATTAGTCTCACTCTGGATTTCATAATGTTGGATGATGGTTTTGTTCCTGTCTGTGGAGCAGCTGAGCTGTTGCTCAAAAGAGCTGCCATCAGCAAAAATTACATGTTTTGATTATCTACTTCAGAACTGTCTCTGCTCTCCCTTAGAGAAGCCAGTGGTGGTACCAAACAGGACAGGTGACCTAATTAATCCTTACCACACATCAGTATCTGACTGAACACATGGACTCAGGACTGCTTTTCTTGATCCATGAAGGCTGCCCTCTGACCAAAAAAAGACTTGATGATTTTGATTATTTTTCTTGGAATACCCCAACACTTCAGGGCGTCCCAAATTGAATCATAAGGAAGTCTGTCAAATGCCTTTTCAAAATCTGTTCAGTGTGGATTTTGCCATTTGATACTTAACTTGATGGTTATTCTGAGGGTGAAAAATCTGTTTGACACATGATCTTCCCAGGTGTCGTGGTTTAACCCCAGCTAGCAACTAAGCACCACACAACCCCACTCGCTCACTCCTCTGCCAGTAGGATGGGGGGAAGAGAATTGGAAGGGTA
>NW_009615626.1:0-34838 GCF_000690535.1 Cariama cristata
TTTTTTTTTTTTTTTCTTAAATACTTCAGACTCTCCTTGCAGACTTTGCCCATCCTGTATCACCATGTCTGAAATGAGGCACCTATGGACATTTTACTTGTAACATGTTTTTTGCCTGTTTTTTTGTCTCTAAAGGTGGGTAAGGGCAATGAGAAATTGAAATGTAGAAATAAAAAGAAACCACAAGGAAAACAAGACACACAGAGCTCAGATTTGGGATGGAAATCGAGATTTGTTATTCATATAAAGGACCTCATGTTTCAAGAGAAAAAAATTTTGGAGAGACATGAGATACCTCTATGTGGCTGGCATCTAGACCTATACGTATACAATACAAGATGGAAAATGCAGCATGTTTGTGAAGATGGGGGATAGTTTTGAGCAATTATGTCTAGATATTGTAATTAACTATAAATTTTGAAATAAAGTAACTTTCTTTAAATATCTGATTTATACAAAGGAAGATTGAAGTACAGTGATAATAATATGATTTTAAACAATACTGTAAAATTATTTCGATCTTCATTCTGAGCAAAAATGTTTAAGCCAAGAGGTTATTTTCTGTGATTTCCTCAATTTTTGATAATAGTGGATCTGTGGAAAGCAGGAAGCAGATATTTCTTTTGTGAAATATCTGCCTTTTTTTTGCCTCTTTTTTTTTTTTTTTTTTTTCCATGGGTTCCAGTCTGGGGTTGAACTAATGAAAAATAATGAGCAATCTTGGAGAATTAGATGAACAAGGATTTCCGTGCCTCTGTCACAAGGTGGGTTGCCCTGTGCTAAGCTCCATGTCTCTGCAACGAAACCACTATTGTCTCTTGAGCAAGGTCGTTTAAAGCTCACTTCAAAATGTCATCATCACTTTGAAGTCACAGTAGGAACATCAGTTTAGCATAGCCTATAAGCAAAGACTCCTGCATGTGGTAGATTGCCTCTCACAGGCTTTGCAGAAGGATGATCCAAGCTGAATCCTAATATATTAACTGTTTTGATGCATACTTTGACTTCATGTAAAAGCCACACAAAATGGGGCTGAATCTCGTGGTCTCTGGCATGGATGGGGAGACCAAGTGGCCGAGTTCATTATAGGAAGGGCACAAGGCAGCAGTTGGTGATAATGCAATATTCAGCAGAGCAAACGTAATTGTTTCCTTTTCCTATGTGTTACGACTCCTTGAGTGGCAGCAATAATGTCTCTTAAGAACACAGTTTGAGAGAGCTCTTCTGAGATTAAAGAAATGCTGATCCAAGGTCACACCAGCCTTGCATCCTTGGTGCTGCCGCTAATGACGAGCACCCCAAAACCATGCAAAGGCTCTCCAGCATTTCTCCCCCACTAAGTCTGTGCTTTGGCAGAGGTGCTCATGGCCAAAAGCAATGCAAAGCTCTTTCTTCATCATCATCTCCTGCTCTCCAGGTGTGTTTCTAATCTGCATTTCCAGTTGGAACCCTTGGTTCAAGGAGCTGTTCACCACCTCTAAAGGCGCAGCTCATTAAGAAAGATAGTTGTTAATTACTCTTGACAGAGATTAATTACTTTCAAGCTCTAAACCAACCCTTTGAATTTAACCCTTTCCTGGATGGGGAAGAAAAAACTTCTTCCTTAACTGTGTGCGGTTGCTTTGTGCAGGAACAGGCCATGCTTTTGAGAGCGAACTAGCTCCTGGTGAAGTCAGCAGGGCTCTGCTTTTACAGGGGTTGCTTTAGGTTCTCGTTGTGTCTTGCTCTGCATAACTATCTCTATGGTCCCTGCTACTGCAGTAGAGAGAGATGTAATGATTAGGACTGGGTGAGTTTTCTCCAGAGATCACTCCAGAGATAGTGCTGTGGATGAGAACGCAGTCAGGCATCTCCACCAGGAAGTCGAGGGAAGCTCATCTAGGAAGAGGTGGTGTTAGCCTGGTGGGATGGACTCTGTCCCAAGACGGATGAGAACTAAATTCAAATGCTTGTTGTGAATCAAGCGTGTCGGGAGGCCAGATCCCAGCTTTGTGCCCTAACCATAGGCTGTCTGACCTTTTAAGGTTGCTCTGACCAAGAAGTCTAGCTGTCGCAGAGGAATGTGCTGTCAGAAGTGGTATGAAGGAGCTTCCATTTTGACAAGTCAGTGCTTTCTATCAAGAATAGATTTTGTCAGGCAGTTTCTGGTGGGCTGGAATGACTGACTCGATCTGACGGCGAGGAACCGAGGCATATGGACGTTAAACCACCTTCCCCAGTTCGTGCAAAAAGGCTGTGGCAGACTCAGGTTGAAACTGCGCCTTGCCTGCAGATCCAGCCCCCTGCCTCTCCCTCTTGCAACAATTCTTTTCACTTTTCATACGAACCACGAAAGTATTTCTTTGCCAGTAGCAACTCAGAGACAGTAGCAGTGCCTCTCCCCTACCTGTCCCCCCCTCTCTCTTCTGAAATCTGCCTGCTCAGTGCTGAGCAGTACAGGATGGATCTTGAACATTGCCACCATTGGGAGCACTCTGAAAACAGAAGGATAACTACTAAAAGTTGCCTTATGAGAAGAATCCATCGCTGCCTACGACTTAGTTCCCTGCTTTTAACCCAGCGTGTTTTGCCCCTGAAGGCTGTGACTTTTCTTAGATGTTGGATGCGGTGCTACTGCCCTGCTCCAAGGCAGGTCATGCAGATGGGAGGTAGGCAAGGAAGTCTAGCAGGGAATTCATTGTGCCTTGCAGGAGGTGATAACTCTAGGTAATGAAGCGTGGTTGACTTTGTTTTCCTGCCTAAATCTGGTGCTCCTGCTGCTACAAATTCAGCAGCTTGTGCATAAACACCATATCTAATGCCTCAAATAATATTAGCTACAAGATTTCTTTAGGTAATTCCATCCTATGGTGTTTCAGGTGACCATGCTATCATATCACTAAATGAATAGCGTTAACAGATGAATATCACACGGCTGAACAGTCAGCTGCAGCTTACAGGTGGAAGGATTTGGCTGGGATGTGTCCATGCATTTTCCATGGTTGGAGGCAGGAGGGAAGTTGTACAAGAGCACCCAGGGGTGCTGAGGATGGATAAAAAGATCCTGGGCAATGTGATGGGCTAGCGTTGCACCCTGGCTCCTCGGGATGGAGTTGGCAGTGGGGCCAGCCTAGATGGGATATACCGGGGGGCACGAGGGCTGCAGCCCCGTGCCTTTCCTCCCCCAGGAGCCTGACAATATTAATTAGCGCAATATGAATCTTTCCCTTTAGCTGTTGAAAGCTGTGGCTGAGTTGATTAGTAACAGGCAAGCTGCTTGACTGTCACACCTCTGCTAAATTAAGGCAGTGGGGTCATATCAGTTAGTGCCACCCCACTGCTTCCCAGAGATGATGTCCTGACAACGTCTCCAAATGCCTTCTTGGGACAGCCTTGTGCGTGTCAGTGTGTCGGATGAGAGATGTCGGGGGAGTTGGATTGTCTCTAACGGAACAGACACCCAGCTATAAAGAAAAAGAAGGTGCTGTAACCACACAGGACATTTGCGCTTGTGTGTTGTAATGGGAAGAGAAAAGAGAGCAGAAAATGGTTACTGCTTTTGCTACCGAATTTTTGCTAGCTGTTCTGCTCTTGGCATCTTGCAGTTTGTGCCTCTGAATCTGCTAATTTTTCTTCTAGGAAAGCTCCCCTCTCCGTGCCTGTGCTGCAGCGAGCCTGCGCTGCTAGATGGAGTCACAGCTTTTACCAGCCGTACATTAGCATTTTGCATGTTCCCAGTGCTAGGAGAAGCATTCAGGAAAAAAAAAAAAATATATATCCAGGCAACATCTTGATCTCTGTTTTGCAGATGAACTCAGAGCCATGTATTGAGATTAAAAAAAACCAAGTGGGTATTTTTGAAAAGATGATGTTAGTGTTTTAAATAATGCATGATTAAGGGCTTACAGAATAGGGAATAACATCCACCCATGCTTAAAATGAAGAGCGCTTGACTTTAGCCAGATCTCTGCTTGGCTGCAATGAGAGCCTTTTCCTGCATGCTTGTAGCAGCTGAATCCTCGCTGTCTTTTTGAGATGTAGCATCCCTTTCTATTTAAAACTGCACATCCACCGTGTAATTCTGTAAGATGTGCTGATGTACAAAGCACAGAAGGACCCCTGAGCAGAATGAAGAGCTACTCTCTCCGCTGCAGCTGAATGTCAAGTTGCTCAGAGAGGGAGAGAGTGCTGGCAAAAATTCAGCATGGCTCAGGATTGATCCTGTTTGCTTCCTGAAGATGAAGGAATTAAAATTGTCCTGCATGCAGGGCTGAGTGGGGCAGGTATGGGGACTGGCTTGAGTGCACGGTTTCAGAGTTGGCAACATATGAAAAAAAATTAAGCAGAAAACCTGGTGAGCACAGCCTAGGCATGATCCTGTGGTCCGTGAAGCAGGGACGTGCTATGACCTAAGCCAAGAACCACTAATTCTCCTGGAGTAGCTTTGTCTATGGAAACACATCTGCAAGGAGCATGGAGAAGAAGTATGCTAGCATATGCCACGTACCCTGGCCTTAGCTTATATTTCAGGGGACAACACAAAACCCTTGTGTTGTCCCAAAACTGGGTTTTGTTCACCCAGTGTGCAATACGCCCATGTACACCCAGAGCAGAGGTATTTTATTCTATGTCTGTACAGAGATGGGTGCTAGGTGGTAGTCTCACAAGGCTAGCACGCCCCTGAAAATCACACAGCAGCTTTTATACAAGCTAGAAACAATGAAGAAACTACTCAGAAGCAAAGGATTGGTTACCTGTGATCACATTCGACAAAAAAATCATCTGCGCATGTCTCATTACGTAATTACTTCATTATACTAAGGTGGTCCTAAATTTGTATCTAAAATCTCCTCCTAGGGGTGTGGTTTTTAGCATTATAATGAGCTAAGTTCATCTAAAGGACACGAATTTGTAAGTTCCTGGACCCCAACCATCCGACACTGGCTTGGAGATCAGTCTCTTCCTCTTATCTTATTGTTTTGGTTCTTCTTTATCGTATTCTACATTCCTCAGAGGTGTACTCCTCCAGTCACCAGACCTAGCACGGCTCACCATTCTCACTCAGTAGAAAATTCCATTTTCTATGATGTATCACTTGAAGTATAGATCCCGGTGATTGCCACCAGCCCAAAAGGATAACCCGATGCATTGCCCATCTCTGTGGGCCCCTTGAATCAGCTCTGCCATGGGTGTCTCCATGCTGACGCTCTGACAGCAACGTCGTGTGTGTGTAGAGCCCTTGGGATCATCTGGTGTTCTGAGGAGATTGTCAAATGATGTCATTATATACCTTAGGCTTGAAATACAGCCATATTAAGAAACCTTTCAAGGTGCTGGATCTAGCAAATAATTTTACCAGCGTTTTTCTTACTGACCAGACATATTTCTGCAGAAGCTATACAAGGTGCCCTTCCTGCCCCATTTTTGGTCACTGCTGCTGATTGCTCTTCATGGACTTGTTCACTACATGTCCTCCTTGGTCCTCTGCATGTGTTCAGGTATCCTTCTGGTCTATACTTCAGAGGCTTAAATCATAGAATCATAGAATGGTTTGGTGGGAAGGGACTTTAAAGACCACCTTGTTCCCCCCCCCCTGCCATGGGCAGGGACACCTTCCACCAGACCAGGTTGCTCAAAGCCCCATCCAACCTGGCCTTGAACACTTCCAGGAATGGGGCAGCCACAGCTTCTCCGGGCAACCTCTGCCACTGCCTCACCACCCTCGCTGGGAACAATTACTTCCTAATACCTAACCTAAATCTCCCCTGTTCCGATTCAAAGCCATTGCCCCTTGTCCTATCACTCCATGCCCTCGTCAAAAGTCCCTCCCCAGCTTTCTTGTCGACCCCTTTAGGTACTGGCAGGCTGCTCTAAGGTCTCCCTGGAGCCTTCTCTTCTCCAGGCTGAAACATCGCAACTCTCCCCGATCCCAACTCTCCCAGCCTGTCCTCCCAGCAGAGGTGCTCCAGCACTCAGGTCATTTTCGTGGCCTCCTCTGGACTCGCTCCAACAGGTCCATCTCCTTCTTGTGCTGAGGATCCCAGAGCTGAAGGCAGTACTGCAGGGGGGGTCTCACCAGAACAGAGCAGAGGGGCAGAATCCCCTCCATCGACCTGCTGGTCACACTGCTTGGGATGCAGCCCAGGACACGGTTGGCTTTCTGGGCTGCCAGTGCACATGGCCGGGTCATGGTGAGCTTCTCGCCAACCAACAGCCCCGAGTCGTTCTCCTCAGGGCTGTTCTCAATCCATTCTCTGCCCAGCCTGTATTTGTGCTTGGGATTGCCCTGACCCAGATGCAGGACCTTGCACTTGACCTTGTTGAACTTTATGAGGTTTGCACGGGCCCAACTATAGCCTGATCCTACAAGGGTAATCTAAGTTCAGCCGCTGATGCTTGTCCTTTTGTGGATCCTTTTATTCTGTCGGATTCTTCTGGCCCCTGAGAAGCGGAGTGGAAAATTAATGACTGACATCAGAATAAATACTCTAGAGGAGGTGCAAGGAGCAAAGCTTCTTGAAAAATGTGATCTGTGATTAAAGATCCCAATGTACAATGGGTCACTTTTAGTTAGAGCAGCTTAGTGGCCAAATGGGAGCTGTAAATTGCACCATCTCCATCCTTCGCTAACGCAAATGAAAACCTTTGGTGTTGGTACATCTCTAGCAGGTGGTTTGAGCGCTATGAACTGCAGCAGAAGAGTTAAAGAGAAACATTAAGGCATTTTTTCCCTTGTCTGAGCCTGGCTCTGTCCTCTTCTTTCTTGTTATTTAGTATTTATTGCACTTTTATCATTATTATTTTATTTGTAATGGCATGTTTTGTGATGGCGCGCCAAGAATGTCAGCTCGATTTTTAGCCTTTTCAGAGCACGCTCATTAAACCGTGACAGGTGATTTTCCCTTCTGTTTGGGCTCTGCCCTTGTACTCCTCACCCCGGGAGCTGAGTGCATCTTTATAATTCAGGGGATGATCCAACAACACTTCTCGGACACTTGTTCTCACATCCTCTGCCTCAGCAGAGGCATGTGCACCAAAGTGTATGCTGTCTTTTAGAATAATTTTTAGTATAGACTGATTATGGTGGAAGAGGCTCTGGGAGTGGTAACCCAGGGTTTGTGATGGTCTGTAGCTCCTGAGGGAATCAATTTCTGGTGTTGGCTGGGAAAACCTGACAAGCTTCTTCCCTAACTTTGCACCTCCCAAAGGGAAAAAAATTGCTCACCGTGGATCATGATGCAAAAAGTTTTATTTTGGCTAGGGAGGTGTGTGTGAGGCAGCCTGTGCCTTTGCCCCTCTTGCAGAAGCAGTGTGCCCAGGTTTGGAAATAAAGAGGTGATGTGGCAGAGACCTTCTCAGTATCAGCTAGCCAGGTCTTGGTAATACAGGGTATAACGGATACTTTGTTGAGGGCACATATGACATCATGTAGTGTTCAGTGCTAGATTTTACATTAATCTTTATCAGTTTTCCTTTGTGTCTTGCTGTCTGTCTCCAGCACTGGTTCTGCACAGCGGGTGCAGCACTAGATGTCTGTCATGGCTGGGTTTGCTTGGAGGAACAAGGTAGTCAGGTTGACTTCGGAGGTAGGTTTTGAAAGTCGCTCGTGTTTGCCGCGAATATTGTCACGCTGAAGGTCGTGGGAGCTTTCTCATGGGTGTCGGAAGAAGCTGAGCTCACCCTTGCTGTTCTTTGGAGCCAAGTTAATCCCACCCTGATCCCTCTGAAGAACTTGCTTCTCAAACTCACTGACATGACATGTGAAATGTTCATGGTGTGGCTCACCCACATGATTTTTGCGTTGCTCGGTGCCACACACGATGTGGCTTCACCATGTCACAGCTCCTGGGCTTTACTCCTGTTTCTCCATTAAATGGAAAGCACTGGATTTTTTTATTTATTTTTTTTTTTTAAACTAGGCAGAGTAGCAGGGTGATCACCTTCAAATTTTTGTGCTCGTGCAGTGTGACTGACCTTTCCTCAAAACATTTGTTGTCGCCAGCCAGGCTTAATATAAGCTAAGCTACAAAAATAGCTCTAGGGTAGCATTTGGAACAGAGGGGTCAGGTCTGAGCTTAGGCAGATGGCTGCTTCTGTAATTCACTGATGTTTTGGAAAAGCAAGGCTGGTGTGTAGGTCCGAGTTCATTTAATGGCAATGTGTCAACATCAAAATTTGCACCTTCTTCTCATCTATTTCAACTTTCAAGGTCAAGGCCAGGAACTGAGTGATCTGTTCCTCTTGCGCTGGGTAGATTTTATTCCTCTTACAGAGGAGAGGGTCAGAGTACCAGGAGCCATGGTTCAGACATCTTTTCAAGACAGCATCAGCACAGCCTGAGTTGGTTCGTACTATTACGTTTTGTATCAAACTATTGAGTTATCAATGTATTGGGATTTCTGCCTCTTTCCTTACAGTCAACAAATACGTGGTCCGAGTTTTTACTGGTGAAGTTAGCGGCAGTGGAACAGATGCGGATGTCTTCATTAATATCTTCGGTGAGAAAGGAGACACAGGTATTTAAATGCAAATCATTTCCTAAAATATTTCTTCCTGCTCTGCAGGCCTGTGATCTGAACAACACACAGCAGCAATCTGGCAAATGCAGAATAATTTGGCTGAGTGAAAAGCACAACAAATGGTGTTGTTAGCTCTGGGGTTTCTCACATCCACAGCTTCTGGAAGCTGCGTCTGCAGCGCAGAAGTCATGGCTGGGTTGTGAGCATGACTGAAGCTACCTACCATCAAAAAAACCCAAACCCTGGGAAAATGCAGTATAAACCGCCAGCATAAACTAGTGCAATAAGTGCCATTCTGCTGAGGGATCCAGCACCTATGTGTATTTACAGTGCATGCAGTGAGAGCTGCCTGTCCCATCTTTCTGTGTCTCTGGACAGAAAATGCGATCCTTTCGATGTGGCAAAGGTTGTGGCTGAGCCTGCTTGGCCATTTAGAAAGATAATCTAACCCAGGTTTGTATTAGCTGGCTTTAAATTAATGGTGGTAGCTTTTATTTTATTATTTTTTTTTTTTAATATATATTGTACTATATCAGTGGTCTAGGAACTTGAATTTAATTTTTTTAAAAATATTTTTAACTGAATAATAATAAAAGATGTGCCCAGATGAAATTCTGTGGGTCACGCCATGGAGAAGAGTGGGTAGAAATTCCTGGAGACTCAGAGACCAAATGTTCTCTCTTCTATACTGCCCCTATCCTGTCAAATTGAAGGAATAATGATGCAATGTCTGCCGAGTGTCCTTGAACAGATTATGAAACCTAGTGGATAGATCTCATCCTTGATTAATTCTCCCAACTTTACAAGGGGATTCATCTGATCTCACTGGAGACATCTGAAAGTGAGATTCTAAATCTAAGCTGGTTGTCCAGGCACTCTGTTATACCTACACAGAGAAATAACACCCCTAGAAAATGATGTATTGCTTTCTAAGGTAAGTGGGATGAATTGCCCTCTGACACCTTTCCTTGCACGGGTGTCTTGGGTGGGTTCAATCCCACTCGCAGCATCGCTCGCACAGGAACAGCGTTGGTTGCAAGCGGGGTCAGCGCTTTAATACTTTTCATAAAGGCAAGCTCTTGTGGGATCAGGAAAAGCCAATAGCCCTGGTTGGGTCCTAATTTGAAAATAAATCCTTCCTGTGTGATGCAGCAAAGAATCCTGTGTCCTGAAATGTCAAAATCTGCAGCTTGTGACCAAAGCCTTTTTTAAAGTGTTTGAAGATTTTTTAAAGACATTAAAAATAAAAGGGAAATGTGGTGATATGAAAAAAAGATGCAAGAGCCATCTGGATACATGTTTCTGAAAACTCTGAGAGCTGTAAGTAACTGTGACATTAGAATGAAAATCCCAGTCTTTTGTGTGCTCAAGAAAAAGGTACCTTTTTTATTAGATTATAAAGTCCTCTGCCTTTACCTTGAATCTTGGTTGCAGAGAGCTGGTACCTGGAGAGTATTCGACTCAGTCAGTGGTGACATTCCTAAATATTTCTTCTCTTACAAACACCCATGTGCCAGTAACCCTTTCCCTCTTGGTTTTTCTCTATTTATTTTTTCTCAGGTGTGAGGAAACTGGACAATGACAAAGACAACTTCGAAAAGGGAGCAGAGGACAAGTTCACACTCGATGCTCCGAATTTGGGAAGGCTAAGGAAAATTAATATAGGGCATAATAACAAGGGTGGTTCTGCTGGTTGGTTCCTCGCAAAGGTTAGTTACTCCAGAGACGTTTAACATAACCATGTTGTCGGATCAAAATGTCTCACTTGCTTACCCTCTTGGTGGTCCGATGACAAGAAACACAAGGGTGTTGGCTGGTGATACAGGTTCTGGGTTACTGAGAAAGGCACAAAGCAAATTTTCACCTTTCCAGAAGCATCCTCTACAGCACTTGCTTTTTCTGCAAAGCAAAGTGGGACCGACGACGTGCTAACAGAGCCTGGTGTGTGCCAGCGTGGTGCACCTAAATCAGGTGCAGCAGATTCAAATTGGGTAATTGGAAAATGAGGGACATTTTGGGTTAGGGTAAATCGTTGAGCATCTCAGGCGATTTTGTGGCAGTGAGAAAATCCAGTTGTTAAGACTTGAATTTGCCTGCTCTAATAATACTTCTGTCTCAATCACTGTAGTTTCTTTGACAGATGAGGAGGAATTCTCCAAGCTGGAGCCTCCAAGCCCCCTCTCACTCCTTTGACTTAACTCATTACCAAGACAGTAAAGATACCAGAGTCTAAGAAATATCTGTTGAGTCTGTTCACACTGGAAATTTGCAAAGACTTACAGCTTGGCCAAATTTAAGCGATTTATCATTGGCACAGCAAAAGAGATATACCTGCCACAAAAATCCCCTTCTTCCACTTTCCTCCTCATTTTAATCTCCTGCTCTAAGGCGTGAAGGTATTGCAGCTTTTAATGAAATGGTTGAAGGAATATTTTAAAAGGAGAAATCTATGACTCTTTCCTCTAATCTCATTTTCTTTCCTCTGCTGGTGTAGTTTAACACAGCTGGCTTTAATCCACTGAAGATCTGACCCCTAATTTGTAAATCCTAGATAACAGGGTGGTTTGATGTATTACAAATGCAAATATTAGCACATGCTTTTCCATCATCACCATACGCCACACTAAAAGTTGTTACATTGGTTGCCCATGTAGAAGATGAAAAACAGAGCTGTTGCGCTCCCTGTAATAAATAGGGGAGAAAACCCCACAGAAAAGAACCCTCATTCTCACATGACAGATGAAGTCTGCATGACATGATTTTCAATGTTGGTTAGGTTGCTTAAGTCCCAAAGCCTGAAGTAATGACTAGTTGCAGCCAACACGTTAATCCTATGTTCTGCTGCAAGAACCGCCGAGATGTTTATGATTAAGTAAAAGGCAACTTTTGCCTTGCAAGTTCAAGTGGAAGGTGGAGGAATGAGCTAAAAGAGCTCAGTTATCATCTACTGTCGGCAGAATGTTTTTCTGTAATTTGCTCCAATACTTGGGGACTCTACCGTTGTCACTCCTGGATGAACCTGCTAAGAACCATTACAAGTTCTTCTCATGTTTCTTGTGTTTTCAGCACGGCTTATACTTAGAGCTGGTTTTCCACCTTTAAATATATGAATAAACATATTAACAGGAACTCAAAGAGGATCAGCTAGTAGAGGGGAATCTGAGTGCTGATATTTCTCCTGAACATCATCGATTTCAGTCTCTAAGCTCCAGCACAGCCCTGCTCTCTGATGCTGGCAATCCCAGCCCTGGCAGCCACTACTGTCTGTGTCGATGGAGGTACAACGAGAATCGGTAATGCTACAGGCAGCAGCACAGTGTGGGACCAGTGCCAGGAGGGGAAGCTCTGGTTCCCAAAGAATAGTTTCACAAATCTATCAGAAAGGACAGATTTCAGAGTCTCCTTGTTTGCTGAGAAGGCAGAGAAAAGTGGCAAGGAATTTCTAGCCCTAATAGTGATATTTTTTTATTTATTTTTATTTTTCCCTCTGAGTCATAAGCTGTGCAAGTGAGTAGATTGATTTCTTCTTTTCTGGCTGAAAATCTTCAGTACTCTTTACTGCTTGTTTTAAATACTGCAGTAACTCTATGGCAAGCTTCAGGAACCCAGAAGAAGATATAGGCAAGAAATGTCTCAGCGGGAGGTGCAAGAAACTCCAAGAGGGTAACGTTGGCTTAATCTAGTATTAAAGGGGAAGATTCTTCCCTGGCTTGTTTCAGTAAAATATATATGTAGATAGGTCCAAGAGCCAAATCCTTCCAAATTAGAAGCTATTCCTACCACAGGGTTTCATGGCTGTTTTTTCAGTGTTTCCATTCTGAAGTAACTGAGTGGGATAACACGATATTACTAGTTCACACAAGCTGATCCAATGGTCTTGATTTGTCCTGAAATTCCTTGGTATTATTTTATAACAATGCTCTAAAACCGAGAGAGAGAAAGAGAGAAGACAGGCTGTTCCCAAAGCAGAACAAAGAGCTGCCGTTCAGCTGATGGAGAAGAGTAGCCAGCAAACGGGCTCCGGAGAGAAAGAAGACAAGCCAGCCAGCTGGTCTTGCTAGCAGAGACATCTGGTCTCGTACACTGCGAGAGATGCAGATTGAGTTCACTGGATAAAAAAAGAAAAGAAAAAAGCCTGGTTTTTTACTCGCTGATTGTCTGAAATTCTGTCAGTACTAATTAGGGAATGGAGAGGGATCTACTTGAGTACTGAATATATTAAATATGAGGTGAGAGTGTGCACATTAAGCTCCTGCTCTTCTGTCACCCCCTCGTGTGACACCTTTGCTTTTTCCACGTTATTTTGCCAAGTGCTGCTTCTTTTCTCTTAGGTGATCATTGAAGACATTGGCAATAAATGTGTCTACCAATTCCCAGTTGGACGCTGGTTTGCTTTAGATGAAGATGATGGAAAAATCCAGAGGGACATTCTTGTTGGGGGCACTGAAGCTACAGGTAAAGTCATAGGCTGAATCCATGGTGGGAAATGCAAGAGATGCAAAGACCTAATTAATGCTACTAGCCATGTTTTCTTTAGAAGGCTGAACACCTTACGCTTAGGGAGACCTACAGTGGACTACCCGCTGGTAACAGGCTGTTTTGTGCGAAAGTCCCTGAACTACCATCGTATTTCCCACCTCCATATCTCACCGGTGAAGCTGTGCAGGACTTACATGATGATTTATCATCTGATGCACCTGGATAAGGAGCTGATGGGCAGAGGATGAAAGATCTGGCTTGTATTTCAGCAAGTCGCTCACCAGCTTGCAGAAAGTGGATTGCTATTTCCACAGTCACCAATGCGCCACACAGTAGGACATATTGTACTTCAGGTTCTTGGCTGGGGAACTACGCGTCTTTTTACAAAACAAGAAAGGCAGTGCTGAGCCCTAAAACTAGCTTTTTTATTATCCATCATGGTTAGAGCAGAGACAACCAAAAGTTATGTCTCTCTTAAAAGAAACCTGGATGTAAACTCAATAAGAGAACCTGCCACAAAGCAGAAGATTATTTGGGTAGTGTTCTGCCTGTATTTATTCGTTAACATAAAGGTAAACACTTTGAATACGCACAGAACAGTTGTTCTTGACTTCATTGCGTGGTCTACAACATCTGCAGTCCTCGTATTCTGCCCTACATGTGCACAATGAAAGTGGTCTGAGTGCAGAGTCCTGACCGCAGGATGCATGTTGGGAAAAATTAGGGGAAGATGGAAAAGAAATCTGAAAACAATGCAATTCATTTACTAAAAGCTTACCTTATTTTTTACCATTCATGACTATGCATTTTTTTTTCTGCTGTCACGGGGTTTGTTGAAGATACATGCACAGTAAAACATGCTTGAATATAATACTTAACATGAACTTCAGAGAGAGGATTGTTTAGAAGAGAGTGAGTTCTGATGTTTCTACTTCATCTGAAGTCCCTATTGAAATTTCTGGGTGATTTAAGCAAAGGAAGAACTTAGCTTGGGCCCCAACTCTTCCGTACATGCTCATTAAAACGCTGTTACAGTTACAGAGATGTCTCTCTATTTGATGGCCTGACACAGGTCTAAGATATGCCTGTCAATGAGCCTTCTCAGAAGTAAGGCTCGTAGGAAGAAACGTTGCCTTTCTTAGACCAACAGTTAGAGCTAGAAAAAAACAAGCAAACTTTTATGCATATGGACTTCTTTATAGAAATATTTTTCTTTCTTCCACCTGGGCTAATACCTCTCCCAAGCCTTGTTTAGCTGAGATCTTTAGGTTTTCACAGCGACAGAGAAGGTCTTGCTGGCTTCAACAGCATTGTAGGCTGCTGACCCCAAGTTTCCAGAGTTTTGTGATGCTATAGATCTTGCCACCACTGTTTAAAGCAGTACTTCTCCATCATCTCAGCATCCTCTGACATGTTAGGTGCTTGGTATGTCTCAAGATCAAGCGACTTAGTTGCCAATTCAATTTTTTTTGCCTTTCTTCACCTAATCATCATCACATGGTGATAAAAACACCGTACTTTTTTCCATTGGGCCATGCGACAGGGAGTTTGTTGCCACAAACCTGTTTCTCTTGCGCAGTCTGTAGGTATTTCTGTGCATTTCTCAGAGGTATGTGTGGGATAAAAACAAATGAAGGATTGCACTGTGTATAAGTCACCAGTGGGAAACTGGTAGAATACAATGTAAATCCAATCAAAATTATTACTCTCAGCCTTTTTTCCTCCTTTCTTTTCTTCCTTGCTGAATTTCTGATTCTTTCAGGTATTGTATACAACGTTGCCGTAGTGACGGGAGATATCAGAGGAGCTGGCACAAACTCCAAGATCCACGTAATCCTTCATGGCTCCAAAGGCTTAAAGAACAGCGGGAAGATTTTCTTGGAAGGAGGTGAATTTGAGCGTGCCAGGACAGATCTCTTTAACGTGGAGATAGCTGCTCTTCTCAGCCCTCTCAGCAGAGTCACCATTGGGCATGATAATTGTGGCGTCAGTTCTGGTTGGTTTTGTGAGAAGGTGAGAAGAAGTTGTTTGTGTGTAGGCAGGTGTCAGACTGTTTGCTATTCACAACCAGACCCTGAGAACTAAATACGGTTTAAAATAAATAAATAAATTAAAAAAATCTGCTTTTCTTTGGATGACAATATCCCTGGTTTAACAAGTCAATAGTATACATAATGCATGGTAGTAGCTGATTGCCTCAAAGGCATATTAGATGCATAAGTCAATCACTCGCTAATTGGGTTGATTGTCCCTTTGCAGTCACAAAGATAGAGATTATTGTTTGCTCAGCGCCAAAAGCACCTTCAGATGTTCACTCAAGGGGCTGGACAGAAATTCAGCCTGGGATTGTGATGAACATTTCAAAGTTATTATCTATACTCAGACTTTCCTGAACTTTTTAGATGCTGCTTTGGAGCTCAGGAAAAAAAAAAAAAAAAAAAAAGGCTGACCGTCGCTGTTACTGGGAGGTGGTGGAGCAATACATGATGTGAGATGATGTACAAGATCAGCAGGAGCTAATGGGAGAGTGGAGAGGGAGGCAGCTGCCTACCCTGAAGCTAGAAGAAAATGCAGTTTTCCTGGAAAGCAAAATCAGCTTAGGATGTGTTGGAGGGCTTTTTTATATCTTGTGTTTCCTGCAAAACCTGACCGTGCCCTGGTGTGGTGCAGGGCACGTGCTGCACACGACGCTGACTCCTGCAGCCACATTGCCTGTTCCTGTTCCCTTCCCCTCATGGCGTTTTACCTCTTTTTGGTTGACTCGTTTCGATATACTTCTGGAAAAACGGCAATAACAGGACAGATGGGTCCTAGCTATACTCCAAATTGGAAATCGTGCAATCAGTCCAGTTCATGTTGGTCCAGAAAACCTCATTTTGAGAGCAGGACCAAGATCTCCAACTTTGTCTTTGCTTCAGTTACTTAAGTTTTCAGTATAACGGCTGCCAGTAACAGAATATTCAAACTCACCTTCCCAGTCTCTTTTCCTAGGTGGTGGTTTACTGCCCATTCACTGGTATTGAGCAAACCTTCCCGTGCGGGAAATGGCTGGATGAAGATGAAGGAGATGGTCTCATCGAGAGGGAACTCTATGAAATGGTCTCCCTGCGCCAGAGAAGACTGAAAAGTAGGTACAAGTGCCCAGGAGCCTCCTGTGAACTCCCCTCGCCCAACAGCATCCTGAGTGTCACCCATGCAACATGACTTGGGTAGACTCATGGTCAAGTAGAGGCTCAAGTGAATTGAGTTGCAACTTTGAACATCCTGGTTTGGGGAGTTTAAAATGAAGCTTTTAAAATATTTTGAAGAATTGTGCTCATTTTTTCAAGGGAGGAAGAAATTGGATCTGGCAGTTTTCCTAGGTTCACTGGGCTCCGGGCTGCCTCAGCTGCCATCTCACCTTTGCAAACAAGCCAGGCTATGTCTCTTATCACTACAGAAGCAAACCTTTCCTGTTGCAGATGGAAACGAAACCTAAATATAATAAAAAGACAAACCTGGGGGAAAACAGGAAGAAAAAGCAAACTCTTCCCATTAATCTCAACTTTTTTAATCTTGGCCTTAGAGTTAAAAAAACCCAGCTCTTAGTCCTGTCCAGCTGCCAAACGTGCCCCCCGAGGCACACGAGCTCTGCGTTTGAAGCCTTTTCTCTAGCAGGAGGCAATGACACAAGTTTGCTGGGAGGTGCAGGGCAGTGTACCGGCATGTTCATCCATCCGCACACGGCTCCAGCACCCAGCATCCCCGGCGGGTTTTGCACCAAGCAAAAGGGATCGCTGCCTTCTTGCCTGCCCCACTGCCTATGTGTAAGCAGAATGTTTTGATTAGGATAATAGAGTTTAATCCGAATGCTTCGGGTGGGCTCCTGCTTAAACAGCAGTTCATTTAAATAAGCTTTATCTAAATGTTAGTCAGTGTTATAACCACATTGCGCCTCTGACTCGGTCCATTTAACTAAAGCATCTGCAACCTTTAACCCTCTATTATCAGCTCTGATTGTTATTGACAGGCTAATTCCCCTGCTGCCGCAGTGCAGGAGATAGACAGAGAACATTAGCCTTGAGAAATCTGTGACCTTTAGCTGCCAGATTATAGAAGCGTAAGACTTGGAGTTAGAAAAGACCTATTATGTCATCTCGCCCATCTCCCTGTGCATACAGGACCGTCCCTTTCTGTAGAGCCGATCAAAGCTTGCTTCAACCTCACTTTGGGTATCCATGGTGAAATGGCTCCCTGTGCAGCGTTTGCAAGCTGTTCCCCCAGTGGATTGCAGCTTGATATGTAGCTCGTATTTATTCTTAGCTTTTTTTTTTTTTTTACACCCCCTCCCCCCTCTTATCTTGAATGTTATCCTGGAAAATGTTGTGTCAGGTCTAACCCTCCCTGGTGTTTGTGCCCTGGGGAATATTTGCTCTGGCTCCGAGAATTTCCCAACTGCCTGGATCCCTTGATGTGAAGAGATAGGAAACAGGGGAATATGCCCAATGAGCCCTGGGAGGATGATGATGATGGGTATTTGGGGAAATGTGTGGTCTCCTCCGGCAGCTGCAGACCTAGCTCACCCACATTTCTCCCTGTGTGGTTTCTCCCTCACAGCCCTCTATCAGCGTTTAATCCTGGTACAAGTTCCCTTTTCCCCCCTCCCTGCATGCATCACTCCTCCTTTCCTCCAGCAAGAGGTCAGGGAGGCCAAACCAGACAGATGAGAGAAGTCTCTGGTGTCTGAATTGCCCTTGCTCTTCTCCCCGGGGAGATACAGCAGCCTGCTATATCACATGCTGTACGCAAACTTGCCTTGGCTTTGTTTCTGCTCAGATAAAACTTGCTGGTGCTTTTTGGAAAGGAATGGTCGTGAACATTTTGCATCTTATTAAAATAGGGGCAAAACTTTTGCTAAAAGAGAGTTGCCTCTTCTCCCTCATTTTTTGAGAAGCTGTTACCTCTTTTTTACAGTCAAAGTCTGAATAGATCGGTAAAAAAATCTAATTTATATGCATGTCATAGTATTTTTATATTCCATTCTGGGCTCTGAAGGTCAAGCTGTGCTCATGTGGGCTCAGGCACACTGAAAGGGTTAGCAGTTCTTTCATTAGGATTTGTTAATAATTCAGCTGATGTCTGAGTCAGGAAAGAAGCCTGTTCCCTCTCCTGTAGGTGCTGCAAGGCTTGCAGAAGTGAAACTCATGATTAACAATAAAGAACGCAGATGAGGGGCTCTTTAGAGGAAATAGTGTCACCTTTATATATGCAACCATCCTCTGGTATGAAAACCAACGTAAAGTTGCCGCAGGTGGACTGCTCTTACAGTTAAAATGTTGGATGAAGACTTAAGAGATGAAAATTCTGTAGCGTTGCTCCCCGATCCTTGGGCATGTCACTTAGAGTAATACGAGTGCTAAGTAAAGTTGGGTGGGATTTAGGGATTATTTAAATAATTATTTAAATAATTTAAAAACTTTTGAAAAATATCTTTACATTGCTCTGAGCATGTTTGCCCCACATGATACATCCTGGCTAGAGATACGTAAACAGGCTCTGAGCCAGCCCGTCCCGCGAAAGTCATACATGGGGTAGTCGATCCGGTCTCAGGAAGGCTCTTGATGAAGTGATCTTGAAAACTCAGGACGAAGTGGTACATGGCTGTATCCATACGGCTCCTTGTTCCAGACACAGATCATCTGGAGCAAGTTTTGGGAGCTACCTGGAGCTGCCCTGCACCGTACACAAGTCACTGGAGACTCTTTCTCATTGACAAAAAGAAAGCTGTCGGTATTTCCCTGGCTTTAAAACGGTCTTCGAATCTAGAGTTGTAGGTGTTGGAGAAATACACTGAAACTGCAGAGATTGAGCACATGCCTGGATTACCCTGCTAGTAATGTGTGATATAGAAGAATATGGTTCACCTGGAAAGTGGTGATTTATAGTTTTTCTCATTTTATTTTAAATGAAAACACAGAATTATATTTCCTGGCAATCTCATTCCGATCTGTCATGTAGCAGCTGATTATCTTTGTGCAGAAGAGGGTAAAATGTCTTGATCTTCTTTCATACCATCCTGCCCTCTCTACTACCCAGGGGAAAGAATGAGAATTTTGTTTTTTACTAGGACATCTTTAAAAATTACTTTTTAAACAAAATGTCTTGAACTTTTCTTTGTAGAAAACCCCTGGTCCCTGTGGATCTGGACAAGTGACATTAAGAATGCAGGGACAGATGCCACCATCTTCTTCCAGATTTATGGAGACAAGGGGAAGTCAGATGAGATGAAGCTGGACAACAACTCAGACAACTTTGAAACTGGACAGACTGACAAGTTCATGGTATGAATCTTCTGCAAGTGGTAAATTTGGCTTGATATTGTTTTCCAGGGCATTAGCTTCAACCCTGCACAGAAAATCATCAGCATGAGATCTTTACCTCAGTAGATCCTTCTGAAGTGGAGGTGAAGTCATCCAGTTTGGTGGTGATGAAAATGATTTACCTACCTATGGGTATGGTTTGTCTTCTCCAAACAGGGCTTAGGTTGGTGTTCCTGAGTGTTGAGGTGGTGATGACTTCAAGTTATAGCAGTACTAAGTACCACATCTCCTCTGTGGCTCCTGAAGCAGACAGTCTCCCCATCAGGCATGGCCCCACTCATATTATGGACTGCTCCACCCATTTAGGCCATACCTCTCTAAAGCTAATAATTTATCTATTTTTCGCCCAGTGCCTAAGTGGTTATTAGCTATTTACAGGAGAATTAGCAGTGGCGTTTGCTCTCCTTGGTGATTTGGTCTTCAGTCTCCTTGGACATGAGCCTCCGTGAATGTCTGGGGCTGAGCTCAACAGCATATTGAGTTTGGAGGATGGGGATGGTCTTGTCTTTAGGAACAAATATGTCTAAAAGTTAACTGGGGACTGGTCAGAGAAAAATTGAGAAACAAAGGATTTTAATGCCTGTAGCCAAAACATTTACCCACTTTGCACCAGCAGCCTTAAACATCTTCTGGAGGAAGAGTGACTGTGCTTTGCAGACCCTGTTTGAGAAAAAGCTGAAGCTTAGAGAACTGGTCTTAGTTCTTACTGGGAGCAGTGGTTTCAAGGAGCTCTCATGATCAAAACTGTATGGATTCAACTTATATATTCTCCTCTCCTGAGAAGAGAGGCATCAAGCTGTCTTTGCGGAGTAGGGTTTATTACTTTTAAAGCACATAATTTTTTTTTTCCTTTAGTTTTTGACTCCTCTCTGATTTGGCTCTTAAAAGATGTTCAGAGGTGTCCTTTGTGAGCATGCTTTGCGATTTACAGAAATGGACAATGTACTTCTTTCCCCCTCTATAGATCGAGCTCCCTGATCTGGGTACGTTTTACAAGCTTCGGATATGGCATGAGAAAAGAAATCCTTTTGCTGGCTGGCATCTGAATAAGGTGAGGGGACGGCAAGGGAAGGTAGACCTGAAAAGCCAGATTGGTCACACAGCTCTGCTCTACCAGTCCTGGGTCACTGCATCTCTCAACTGGCATCCGAGTTTGATGTGCAGTGGTCAGTGGTGCCTTCTTTTACAGACAGTGGAAAGACTACATGAAGCAGGGATAAGAAGGGAGCACATCGTAGTGTTTGCAAGAATATACGGGGAGAGAAGGATTCATTGCATGTTTTTTTGGAGGAAGTTCCTTCTCCTTCCTGTCCCTCTCAGCTCAGCTTGGCTATGTATGGGAAATGAGAGCCATGGGAAATGTCAACTCCCAACAGCCCGGATCGATGGTGAAAATCACATTTTCCCCATCCTTCCAGCGTCAGACCACTGTAGTAACCCCTCGCTGCTGCCAGGGTTTTTTTTCCCTTGCTCTTCAGAAAGCTTCCTACTCTTAGACATCATTACTGTACAGAGAGGCAAACCCACTCCTTCTGTGGCCTATTTAGGCTGGTGATAATGAAAAACTGATGATGGCAGAGACCTGTTGTACAGTGGAGTATAACCTGCCCTGAAGTGCTGACAGCCCCGCTGCAGGAGATGGGCACTTGCAGACTGGAGGAGCCCATGGAGAAGGTGCAGAAGAGAGCAGCACTGTGCTGTTTGGGAAATAAAAAGTGATCTGCTTGATCTTCTGTCACAAGTCCTTTGTTTTACCAGCAATGATTACCATGCTCTCAGCCCTCGCCTAGGTCTGCAAGGCAGCAAGTTCATCTCTAAGCTTCACCCATACTCCTCCATCTCTGCGCTTAACAAAACATACACTTTGCTCTGCAGCCATAAATAACTGTGATGATAATTCACAATTTACTGCTTAGAGATTTTTCTTGTGTGCCTCTAATGTGCTTTGACAGATCCTGCTCTCCTGCATTGTCAGGGAGCTGTGAAAGCCTATGCAACCAAACACCTCTCCAGTGGGGAGTGGGCATCAAATACTGCTGTGTTCACCATGTAGTGGGAGAAGGTGTCTGGCTGTGGTCTTTATCAACAAGAAAGTACTGGTTACACTTTGCGCCACTGTAATCATGTCTATTAGTTCGTTCACAGATGATGAGCAAGAACGCTTAGACCTTCCATAGCTGTATATTTCCCTGGGATATTCTCTTTTCCTGCACAGAAATTGTGTTCAGGGAGGAAAAGAGGGATCTGACAGCACGTCTAGGATTCAATTTGGGCCAAACTGTCCAAGCAAACATGGTGAAGATGCATGAAATCAATCTGCCTGTGTACAGCCACCCAGCTGAACATGAGCCAGCAGTGTGCCCAGGTGGCCAAGAAGGCCAATGTCATCCTGGCCTGTATCAGAAACAGTGTGGCCAGCAGGACCAGGGCAGTGATCATCCCTTTGTACTCTGTGCTGGTGAGGCCGCACTTTGAATACTGTGTTCAGTTTTGGGCCCTTCACTACAAGAAGGACATTGAGGTGCTGGAGCGTGTTCAGAGAAGAGCGACAAGGCTGGTGAAGGGCCTGGAGCACAAGTCTGGTGGGGAGCGGCTGAGGGAGCGGGGGGTGTTTAGTCTGGAGAAGAGGAGGCTGAGGGGAGACCTGATCGCTCTCTACAATGACCTGAAAGGAGGGTGTAGCCAGGTGAGGGTCGGTCTCTTCTCCCTGGTAACTAGCGATAGGACAAGAGGAAACGGTCTCAAGTTGTGCCAGGGGAGGTTCAGCTTGGATATTAGGGAGAACTTCTTCACTGTAAGAATCATTAGGCATTGGAACAGGCTCCCCAGGGAGGTGGTGGAGTCACCATCCCTGGAGGTGTTCAAAAAACATTTAGATGTGGCATTTCAAGACATGGTTTAGTGGGTTTAGTGGGCATGGTGACATTGGGTAGAAGGTTGGACTTGATGATCTTTGAGGTCTCTTCCAAACATAATGATTCTATGATTCTGTGTTCTCTGGATTTATCAGGCTCATGGCTCACGAATCCCATCACTTGTGCATCCACTTTAGCATCTAGGAACTTAGTTGAAACCTTAATGATGCTTTGTTCCAGTCCTCACACATTTCATGCCAGACTTGCTTCATGTAGGAGCAGGCTTCCATTTTCTATGACAAGAACACAAGAACAGCCATACTGGTCAGGCTGAAAGTCCACCTAGCCCAACATCCTCTCTCCCGTGTCACGTAAGTGCATGATTAGAGAACAGTAAGAAGAGGACAAGCATTTATGATACTTCCCCCTAACATTCTTCCAGTTTTCAACTATTTCCAGTTGGAGACTTACTTCCTGAACAGATCTACTAAACACAATGCATTTATTAGGTTTCTCTTCCATTTATTTGTTCAAAGGTTCCAGTCTCCCCTTGAACATTTAAACTTTTAGCAACCATAATATCTTTTGGCAAGGACTTCATAGGTCGCTCGTGTCCATTTGTTTGCTTGAACTTTGCTCTACAATCATCAACTGATGCCCTGTGTTTCTTGTAGCAGGAGAGCGAATAGTTGACCCCTCTCTGCCTTCTCTATGCCACCTGTGATTTTGTGGACCTTTGTCATACCCTTCCCTCACCCACTTTACCAACCATCAGCAGAGCCCCACGTTATTTGCTCATTACTCCTTTGGAAGCTACTGCAGATCTTTGATCATGCTTGCTGCCATTTTCTGGGTGTTTTCTCAGTGTGCCATGTGCTGATTTTGAACTTTGAGAACCAACAGTGCAAGCATCATCCATGGTTTGCTCTGTGGATTGATACAGTGGCATATGATGAGTAATTACTAAGAGCCACAGTATCCATCAAAACTTGCACAGCATCATGGAGTGATTGGAGAAAGGAGGAATGAAAAACCGTCAACTATGACAGACTTTACTCCATGCATCACTGCGGTGCACGAGTTGGAATGACGGTCTCATTATTAATGTGTGTTATTTCTCTGCTTCTACCTACTCTTGCTTCCCAGGCAAAAAACCTGTCAGGAGCTTGTTGCTTTTTTGTCTTTAAGCCTCTGAACTCATGCGGTGTTTTGGTTTAATGAAGGTAACTCTGCTGAAAACGCTGACAAAAGAAAAATATTCATTCAACTGCGGCCGCTGGCTAGATATAAATGAAGACGACAATGAGATCGTGCGGGAGCTCCCTGCGGAGGGATCTCTAGTGACTGAAGTCATGCCAGGTGAGAGCCACAGGCTCCGTGCAGGGGCTCGCTTAGGACCTGAATAGAAAGAAACCCTCTTTGTGTAAGGGATGTGCGGGCAGACCCATGCAATTCAATTTGCTTCTCTTTCTGGCACTTTCTCTCTGCAGTATTTTCTGTGTGCATCATTAGCTGCATGAAGCCTCAGAAATCCCAGGCTCTTATTCTGAGCAGATTGAAGAGATCTGGCCACAGCACAATTGTTTCCAGAGCTTTTTTTTTTTTTTCCCTCAAACTTGTATTTTTTTCCAGTCTCACTTAAAATGTGAAATGCCAGGTTTGAAGGGATGTTCATGGAAAGCAAGCTTAGCTGAAATGCAATCTAAAATTTAACAATAATTTTTGGGCTTTGAAGGTTTCCTTCGTTGTATGCACATTTATGCAGATGTATGTATAAATGTGGAGGAAGTTGCACAGAGCAGTTGTGCAAAGGCATCGGCACCTTTCAGCATGTGTGAGTAATCAGAACGATTTATTGGGTTAACCGTACTTGAACTGGAGATTTAATTAAGGAAAGCTGCAGAACTTTGTGTTGGCTTCCTGAAGCAGTCACTTCTGTCTTGACTGTGTGTCACAAGAACTAAATGTACTTGAAGGGAGAATTCTGAAGAGCAGAATACCTCAAGGTGAACATCAGGATTTCTCTTATTTCCATCAAAGCACCCAATGGGGCTCCATACTCTGTAGACCACCAGTCCCCTGTTTCCTGAAATTTCCGATGAACTCAGTGATCTGCATGCAGCTGAGCAGTTCCTCAGAAGAGGAAGAGTAATTGTAATTGCAGATGCTATTAAAATGTAAATAAACCTGGTTTTGAAATGTATTTTTAATCAACTGTTGAGAGGGCTGCTTGAGTTCAAATGCAGGCACTTTCCGTGAAGCGAGACGCGAGACGCAGCACCCGTGTGTTAGGTTTGCAGGAAGGTTTTGGAGGGAGGGTGGGAGCGTTGCTTCTTGTCCCTTCTCGATGCCGGAGAAAAAGATATCTATCTCTCCTGAAGGTTGGTCTGTGGGCTGGTTCTTCATTGTGAAACTTCTTCTGGAAATCCTTCACCCAGTGGGATGGGAGGGTAGAGATGAGGGCAGGGTGGGGGGAGAAAAGCGGCAGCTCAAAATCCATCCAGCAAAATCCTAAATAAAGATCTCAAAGGTGACGAGGAGGCAAGACACAATCCAACCTCCTGCACTATGAGGGTCCCAAGAAAATGGGCCAACTGGGCTTGTCTTTCCCCATAAAGCCAACATGAAGAGCCCGTTTTTCAGGTCCCTGAGTGCTCGGCCCTTTTTAATTCTTTTTGTTTGCCTGCCATGCCACTGAATGCTGAAAATGACATTTTCCCCAAATATGTTGTTGCATGGTCCCCCATCAGCAGGACTCTCTCAGGAAGGCAGGAGGGAAGGTAGGAGGGCTATGGCCCTGAGGAGGCTATGCGCTCCAGTTCATGGGGTTTTATATGAAGGGTATGGCATTTTTGTGTCCTTCTTTGGAGGGGTTTTACGGGTTTTCTTAACATTTCAGGCCTTCCTATTTTGGCTTTTTTTCTTTTACTAGTGATAACATGGAAGTGTAAAAGTCAATACATCAGCAGAAGTACCAGCTGGAAGTATGAACACTTAAAATTAATTGCAAGTCTGTGGAAAATGCAGTAAATTTAAATGGCGATTAATTGTGTTGCTGAAATTGTTTTATTAATATATGTCTCCACAGTGATAAAATACCGGGTGACGGTTTGCACTGGGACGGTAAGTGGGAGCGGCACAGATGCCAACGTCTTTGTCTGCCTCATCGGTGACCAGGGAGACACGGGAGAGCGCGTTCTCTACAACTGCATCAACACTGTCAATAAATTTGAAAAAGGCAATGTAAGTTCATACAGCAGCTCCTTAAGATGGATTTTAAAGTGTGTCATGGTTTGTAGATTTATCTTTTTTTTTTTTTTTTTTTTTGAGATGTATATCTGTGAACTTGGCTGGTTTCCTTGCCAGTTTGGGCTAGGGCAGTAGGGAGAAATAAAACATGTCCACAGAGCATCATAAAAGGTCGCAGTTGGAGGGACATTTAGGTCAGGGACAGTGTGCTCTTGCTTGACATCCATATGATCATAAAAGAGTCTCCTGGTTTGCTCCCCAGCTAAATACTGGTTGTTGAAATTGCATCTTCAGATTGGGGAAGGCTTCTGGGAAATCTGTCCGTCTTCCAAGAATGAGTGGGAGCCTTTCCCCCTCCATCTAATAGGGCAAAAATTTGAGTGCTGGGGCAAAGGAAGAAAGAGCATCTTATTTAAAGTGAAAATCAAAACCAAAAGGCTAATGTGTTTCCTTTACATTTCCTCCAGTCTCCCTTCAACCGTGCTGCACTCAGTTTTTTTGTCTTATTTTCAATCTGGTTTTCAACATGTTTTTGTATGCCTGTGTCCTGAATGGAGGGGGGTGGAAATGACCTGAACTGAAGATAGAACTTGTTCCCTGGAAAGCTGGAGATAACGAAGAGGTCAAACTGTAGTTAAAGCCCTTGCAGCGTTAACAAGTAAATAGTGTGCTGATCTGATCTGTGGGGTCAATCTACTTAATATGTATTCAATTATGAGGCACATTTTGGATCTCTAGGGTCCAACTTAGGCTGGTAAAATGTAATCAGTATCTCCTGGAGGAGATTTTGAGAATCTGATTGCAGAACTCTGCAGATTTCCCATTGTTTGTGTCATTATTTGATTGAAGATTTGGAATGGAAAGAAAATGAGGATAAAAGACCATGTTTTCAAAATTGACCATTGAATTTAGGCTTCTGAAATGTGCATTAACATGTTGGATTTGCCTTTGAGTGTCCAGGATTTCCAGTTCTTCACTGAAACCACTGAGTTTTTTAGACTTTAAAAGAACTTTCATCAAGGTTTTCTTGTGCCTGTAAGGCCTGTCTGTGGAAAACATGTGGCATTTACGTAGTGTGAAAGTTCCTTCTGCTCTAAATGATATAAAGGTTTGCAGACATGGACATTGCAAACATCGTATTTTTGCTTATACAATTACATCATAGATTTTTTATTTTTAAAAGGTAGGTCTGAGCTGTAAAGGACAGCATTTTGTCATTTGGCGATCTAGTTTTGTCAAAATGGTAGCAAAATGAGTCACATTTTGGTAGTGGTTTGAAGATTGTTTAAATGGAATTCCAAAGAAAGATGCTTGATTCACAGAAGATACAAATATTTTAAACACAGATGAGAACTATTTTATTTTTACTCCCAAAAATGAGTTCTAGGGTAACTTGCTTGAAGGGGGGGAAAAAAAAAAGGAAAAATAATTTTGGAAATCAATTCATGTGATTAATAGTATTCAGATGATATAAACCAAACTGGAACCTTTTAATAGAAATCTGCTCTCTTGGCATGAGGAGCTGAAAGCTGGAGAATGAATTGGAAGCTGTTTAAGGATTGATCCTAACAAACTTAGAGCTCATATATTCAAGAGACTGAATGAGTATACCTATACTGATTAACTCAGATGCCCTGTTAAAAAGAAATGTAGCTAAGTCAGTGCGGTCTCTGATCTACAGCCACTTAAACCAATAGTACTTTGATTACTAATTTAACTTGAAAAGTCTGCTTGCAGATGCAAACTAACAGCTTTTATAGAAGGTAAAATTTTAAGATGCCTCTAAATTAGGTGTTTGCCCTGCTGTGGTTTCATTTAGTTACTTACTCATTAGTTTATATCAGCCGTTAATAAGTAAGATGAACATCGGGCCTAATAAATTAGATTTCATTGACTATGACTGAGTCAGTGAGGTTTTGATACCTTAAATCCCCAATTCAGCAGTCTTGAGGACGTAAGTGACACTTGTTCATGTACGTAAGCCCACCATTAACACTTAAAACAGTGGTAATATGTTTAGTTGTCTTTATTTCAAAGGTGAGTTTGGAGTCCTGAATGATGGTAAAATTATGATTGTTTTAATAAATTTAAACATTTAAATAAATATTGCCTTACCACCACTCTTTCTGGGAGCTAGCTGGATATATGCTATCACTGTATTTGCTTCATGGTCTTTTGGGAAATGAAGAATAAATGAATCCCAGTGTTTGGTCAGCTTTCTCTTACCTAGCGAAACATCTCAGCCAGATGGTAACCACAGCAGTTATGTCTGGTTTTTGGGCTATGTGCTTCAGATACGCTGTGCGTTTACATTTACCATAGACGTGTGTGTCTGTACATGTACTATAGGTATTCGTCTGGCCTGATTCAGAGAGGACTAACTCACCCGTTTGGTATCTCTCTCTTCCTTCAGCCATTGGGAACTGCTGGTCCCAGTACGGTCTTGTGTACCAGAGCTCTGGTCTTGAGGGACCATCACTTGGGCTAACCCATAGGTTGGTGATTTGAGCCCTTTTCCAGGGGAAAAAAAAAAGGAAAAAAAAAAGAGAGAGACATAAAATTCGTGTCTCTTGTGGGGTATTAAGGGTATTTAGCTGCTGGATTAGGTTCACACCAACCTCCCAACACAACTCATGGAGCAGCTGGAAATACCCATGTGCAGCCGTGTCTGATGCTTGCACGCCAGGAAAAGGCTGGGTTAAATTGTACTCAGTAGTCCATGTCATCTGAGTTTAACGTGGGATAGTGTCTTTGAACTGTACCTCTAAATACCTCTGTGCATTTGATCTGAAGTCACCTGCCCCAGATTTCCCAGAAAGCTGATATCTGAGCAGGGGTTTGAACTTGGATTTCCTGCCTCTCTGTATGAACTTCCTAATAATCAAATTACTTTTCTTTTTTACAGTTGTGGAGGGCATGCAGTGACGTGGGAGATTTAAAATGCTGGCAGATCATATATTTGTAAATCTAATGTTATACATCTAGCACAAATATTCAAGCTTTCATTCTTTGGTAAATTAATTCGTACTTTCTCCTTCATCTTGTGAAGAATTATCTCACGGCGTGCTGATGATGTTGGTTTGACTACAATAATAAATTTGGTTTGTTTGCTTGTTTTTAAGAAGAATATTTCCTTACCTTTTTTCTTTTCCCTCTCAAAGGCTGATGAGTTCTTCGTTGAAGCAGTAACGCTGAAGCAGGTGAGGAGGGTGAGGATAGGGCATGATGGCAAAGGAGGAAGCAGTGGCTGGTACCTTGCCAAAGTGATAGTGAGGGAAGAAGGACAGCCAGAAAGTGAGGCTGTGGAATTCCCCTGCTACAGGTACTGGAAACAAAGCTTGCAAATTATGCTTTCATCTATACATTTGCTAGACTTTGAAGAGCCTAGCTGTTGTTCCAAGACTGGAATTTTCTGAGCACAGCTTAATCCTTTTTATTTATTCATTCACTTATTTTTGCTAAGCCTGAAAGCAAAGAGTGTGGATTGGGAGGTTTAAGATATGGCTAACTCCCCTTACCAAACGAACACCAATCTGAATTGTCAACTTCTCCGCAATTAGCTCAGTAAATACAGAGAATTTCCAAAAGGTAAAATGCAACCTTCCAGTACCACATCCAGTGCCACGGCAATTGCCTGCTGCAGAAACACGCTCTGCAATCTGCTAGTTTCACTGCATGTGTGGGATGAGGTTCTGGTCCCTCACATGCACATCCCATCTTTCCAGGAGCAATGGGATGTTATTTTTGTGTTGAAAGAATGCAAAATTGTTACGTTGCCATCTTGAGAGCTCCTTGCATGAGGGGAAATGCATATCACGCAGGCAGAGATAGCGATAGAGCAGAGGGCTGTAACCTACCCCTAAGGGTGATTTATAAGTGTATTCTTCTCCTTCCTAGACAATCAAGTGGCCAAAAGAAATGTGCTGGACTGAGGCTAGCCATGGGGAATGAGATGCACCCTCTGTCCTGGCACTGACTAGGGTCTGCCTCAACATCGCAGCACAAACTAGAGAGAACTGGGTGAAAACATAAAATACTAACTTTAGTGTAGTTCAGTGTCCTGTAAAGTCCCACCTGCCCTCTCAGGATGTCCAACCTGCAGGATGGAAGTTCCATGAGCTCCATTTAACACCACCAAGTACCTGTTCTAAAAAGTCATCTCCTGGGGGACAAGTGGAATTGTAAAATGCAAACACAATTATTTTTAAATTGCCGACAAAGGTAAAACCTCTAAGTTGGTTACTTGTCTCTTGTCACTGTATATCAGGACGATGTCCACTATAACGAGGGGAGTCAGCCAAATACAAGACAGGAGCCAGCCCTAGTCTCTCTGCATTGCTAAAGCCACATCACGTCAGAGAGCAAACTCACCGGGGAGACAGCTCAGAGCAGCAGATGCAATGTCATCTTGGTTGTGAAAAGCAAGCCAATCTTTCCCTTTTCAAAGAACAAACCACCATGTTGTCATTCCTGCCTTTTGATACATATTTAACAACCATATGTTTTACTGAGTTAAGCAAGCAAGCGAGACAGGTTTTTACTTGGACGTGAAGTGTCCACGTGAAGAGCTGTTTTGCTCAGACATCTCGGAGATATTTCTGTGTCTAACTGCACTGTGCAGCTGGCTCATTTGAAAGATTTCCTTTTGAATTGTCTCCTTACTTGACTGTTTTAACGGGGTGTCTTCCCTCAGCTTGGAGCGATGACCCCCTTCCCCTTAGCTTTACACCTGCGGGTCAGAAGCATCGGAGTCCGCTGGGCATTCCCCTCAGGCCAGGGACTGAAAAAGGAGGGAGAAAGAAAACCTGAGACCTTATCCCCAAAATATTCATGGGGTCCATTCAGGCTTCAAGTCACAAGTGATGGAATTCCACTTTTCTTACCTTTCTTAATGTCTCCTTTTCCAAGTGCTATCAGTGTTGTTAGTGCAGCTTTATTTGCTGTCCTTGTGCCAGCATTATCTCTTCCTCTCAGATCGAGAAGGTAACATGACTGATCACCTCCAAATACAGGGACAGCTGCTCCCTCTCACTATCTTTGGTGCCCGTGTCTCCTGAGAGACTGGGGCATCATCGCAGTATACGGGTGTCGTCATGGAGTCTGGAGATATCTGAGGGCGAAGGTGCTCACCCACTGCATCCTCCATGTGAGGGATAAACATCTCCATGACCTGCAGCATTTGGATGTTCTCCTCCAGTCCTGTAGGCCAAGGACAGCTCAGAGAGACCTGCTTCACCTGCTTCTTCAGAGCCAAGATGTTGAAGAAGACTTGGCCAAGAAGAGCGGCCTTCTTTTAGTGAGCCAATGCAAGTGGGGTTAGTTAGAGACTCCATCCGGGGGACACCAGGGAAGCTTCTGTTTCTGCTTGGCCAGTCTGTGGCCAGCCAGTAGACATGCTGATGTTCTCATTGCCTTCATCTCCAAGACCTGATTAACTTCTACTCTTCTACACAGAACAACAGCATGGTCTGGAGAAAACAACTGCTGCTGCTGTGTCCTTACTGAAAGCTGCTCCCTTGACTTTCTGCTGCTTAGCCGCTACTGCGAGACAGAGAGAGGACAAAATGCCTTCCAGCAGAAACATCTCTCACCCATGCAGAAAGCTTCACAAGCTTCTTTCCTCTGTAATAACTAGGCTGTACCAGCACATGGAGAGCAGATATTATAGCGAAGAGTGGGCTAGCCAGCTTCCACTCTAACTAATGTCTGTAGAATATCCTTACAGATCTCCATTGCACATAACTCATGGAAGACTCTGTTCTTATTATTTACATATTCATATACATGGCTACGTTTTGTCTTCTAATTTGAAAGCTTTTTTATAACTATAGGAACATCTCTTACCTAATAGTCACAAGAGCTCTATGAGAGCTGTCTTTTTTGTACAAGGGAGCCAGAAGAGATAAAGAGAAGCTAAGTGGATCAGTTGTGAGTTTGTGTCAGACTCGGGAAGAGCATGGAGAGAAATAATGACTCCCAGGCCTGTGCTTTCAACTCTTGAAACAGTTGGCTGCAAAGGGAATGGCTTGTAGCTCTTCTTAGAGTTAGTGATTTTTAAAGTGGCCATTTGATCTGTGCTTGTGAGAGGTAAATGTAAGTAACTTCTCCAAGTGTTATTGCAAAATTACTAGTACATCACTTGGATTCATTGCAGTATTATTCCTCCCTTACGACCACACAACATTATAATATCCATGCTTTTAGAGGATGAACACCACTGAATCAATCAGTAGCACAACTGAACAATTTGTACCTTATAATACCTGACGTGGTTTAGGTATTGTGGTTATGAATACAGCTAGAAAGTTCAAAATGAAGGAGTTCACCTTTTGCCCCAGAATGGGAACCAAATATTTTTGAAGCTCAGAACTGAGTTCTTCAGATTTCATTTTCTCCTCAAGGCTCTGTGGAAGTCCAGGAATGGATCAGCTGATATTCCCTAAAATAACCTATTTTTTATACTATTTATATCCCAGACAGAAATGAATTTTCAATCAGGCAAAGCCATGAATTCATGATAGGATAGAATTTTATATGCTATAAATCATTACAGCTCCACTGAAATCTTCAGTAATACTTCATTACTTTTGTTCCTAAGCATACAGACTGCACCATCCTAATTTTTCTCCAGCACAAGCATAAGGGAACATCATTAATTCTCTTAAGAACAACAGACAGACCATGAATGAGATGATGCACTAGGAGAGTCCTGTAAAAGAATATTTATTCAATCAAATGACAAAAGTATTCATTATACAAAAGGTCCAGAGAAACTTCCTTTTGTTGCCTAAAAATAGACTGAAAAGTCTATCTAATTTACACATTTATATATACAGAGAGGTTATATTGAAATAATCTAATGGATGTGCTAATCATTGCAAACACAGAGACTATCTTCTGCTGGATTTCTAATGCTATATATGATGTCATACCATATTTTTTTCCAGTGCTTCCCTGACTCTCTGATCCTCTAGAAATTCTGTCCGAAGTGGTTTTCATGTCATATTTGTGTCCACTTTGGTTTATTGGACATACAGTATCTCTTTAGAACCAAGTACGTGATGCAGGACACAACAGCACCCTTGCAAAACCCACAAGGGGCATGTGAATTACATGCACTGAAATCATACGGAAGCTCTGATAAAATAAAAGATTTTGACAGGTCTTTTGTACTAGGAATATGATGGCACTGTACTGACAAATTCTATTTTCTGCAGCCTGATGTGTTTATAATGTGTCAATCCATTTGTGTTCAATGTAAGACTATAAACCCCTGGTTGCAATCTGTTGCTCAGTGATACGCTATTGGAATTACATTGAAGTAAGATTAAGATACGGCAGCATATGTGCTGAAGGGAAGGAACACAGCGGCATTGCTCATCCAAATGCTTCTTCTGTCACTGAAGTCGTCTTCTTGAGAAAATAGTGCTTCTGCCACTTCTGGCTATTCTTTTGCCTGAAACAAAGTAAGGAGCCTTAAGTCACTTCTGTTGATAAACCTTCCTCTTCCTCCTCCAGGCAAGACATACTCCTCCTCTTTTCATCAGTAGCTACCAACATTGGTAGAGGGAATTTCTTTATCTAGGGGTATGTCATCCTTTTTTGATTCATTTTTCTCATCTGTCCTCACTGCTGAAACAGTTAACATTTGCCATGCTGGACACAGAGACCTGTTTCTTGTGGGATGTATTTTCATCCTGCCACCTTGGTGCAGAACTGGTTCACCTGGATTCATCCCACATTTCCCTAAAACATCAGCAGCACGAAGGTGACAGAAGACAACAGCATGTACACTGGCAACAGAAATAGCAGCTTGCAGGACACTAAAAACAGCAGCAGGAGAGCAGAAGTGTGTTTACCTGGTGAACTCCTACCTTCCTGAAGGCCATGCTGAATTCAGTGGTCTTGGGGTGGTGGAGTTGAGGCTCAAAATTTGTGGGTCTTCCCAGTTAACTTCCATGTACACAGACGCATCTTGACTTTTGGGATGATGTGGTCCCCTAGCCATTGGATACCTGTCCAAGGACGAAAATCCTGAGCCAGCATCAAGAACTACATGATACAAAGGTATTAAGGACCAGTTCTAACAGGTAAAAAAAATCCCCCAACCCCAAAACATCAATAAAGGCTTCCTTTCTTAAGACTACGTGATGTCTTAGCGTGCTCCTCTTATACCTACCTTGCACTCTACCCTTGCTCAATTCTTGACATCAATTTCACGGTCTTCCCCACAGATTTTTCTGCTCCTCTATCCCCACTACACCTCTCAGCCCCCACTGAGGCAGAACACCGCATCTGATGTCCTAACATGGTGTTTGTGTGATCCCCACATGTTCACGTGCTCATCGCCTTCAATGCTGACGCCCCCCCCCCCTTAGCTTTTAGCCCTTCTCAAGCCACCTGCACAAGGCCACCTGCTTTACAGAGTGAAAGGGAAGAATACGGGGTAGACTGCATACCCAACAACCCGCCAGAGCTTAGAGGGGAGCTGGAAGTGGAGATTTGTGTGTATGTGCTGGGGCTTTATGCACCTCTTTTGCATGGGGACTTTGCTGGTAGTGCTTCTGGGACTGGTCGGCTCTAGCTTGTTTGGATTTCTTTCCTGGTGTTGTTTTTTTGCATGGTTTCTTTATGCTTATTGTTTTCCTCTGGGAGGGAAGGCAGAGGAGGAAACTGAAAAAATAATGTTCCTTCGGATGGAGGAAATGGAGACATATCATCCTTGGTCTTCCAATGTATCTGGTTACTTCTTGGTCATGATGGCAAGTCCAACTGGTCACGACTGTAAGCTGCACTGTTATATTACCAGCAAGATACCATAGGTTTGATGCAGCTCTTGGTGGACATTAGTTCATGTCCCCAAATCACTGTTATGAGGGTCGTTTGCTGGTTTCCATGCGTGCTGCCTCATCAGCAAAATCAAAGGTGGAAATTTAAAGGGGAGGTGAGGTCCCTTCCTTTTTGGTGTCTGGGTCAGCCAAGGAGAACGTGCGTGGCGCGGCGATGTTGCAGGCAGTTTGGAGCACATCTGCGCTGCATGTGTTTGTGTAGAAGGTCTTCTGTGGTCTGGTGTCATTCATGTAGCTGTGTGGCCACCTTTAAAAAGAAAGAGTTTCTGGAGATTTGTTTTTCTCTTTCTAGTTCTGGGAATTATTATAGCAATTTAAATGCCCTGCATGACCTGCCAGAGCTTGCTCACTTGTCCTTCATTCACCCCCGCTGGTTTTAAGCCGTATTTTTAACTGCAAACGATGCTGCTGCAGATAGCTGTGTACCTGGGAACAACAGGCTTTGTGGGAACTGCGCCTACTCTCACGACACGATGTTTGGGGACTGAAATGGGCCCAGTGCACCGCTGTGGGAAGCCTGACCCCAAGCAGATGCTTACAGGAGTGGCC